>NC_085846.1:42015343-42315343 GCF_035594765.1 Anolis carolinensis
TTAAAGATGCTACCAGACTGCTTTTTGTAATGAGGAAAACCTAAGACAGTTACCCTTCTCACCTTTCCTCCTGTAGACATTTTTGTCTTTAGGCAACACAATACCAGAAAAAAATGAAAATAAGTTTTTAAAAGGGTTGATGTTTTCCACACACTAGCAAATTGTGTTTGCTCCAGATGATATATGATGCGGCCCACCAATTCATTTTTGTTGGCCCTTGCCCTTCCTACTGGAAAAATATTTAAATTTAACATTTGGAAAAAAATAGTTTACCCTTCTTACTGCTTTAAGGTTTTAAGAAACGTTTTCTTTCTGGAATGTCTCCGGTCCTCACATTCCTATACTAAAGTTTGATTGGCCCTCGGGTAACTAAAGATTGGACTACATTGTGCTAGAGCAAAGAGCAAGTGCCCACTTTAGAATGGGCCACACAGTTCTCTGAATAAATGTAGTTTATGTTTATCAGTGAATGCATCTCTCAGACAACAAATGTAGCTTTCCTTTCATACAATTCCTTCATGCTTCCTTTTGATGACCAACAAGATTTAATATCTTATTCTTCAGAAGTTTGGGAAGGATGGACGTAGGAGTTGTTTTTGTATTAGTGGATCACACTACAATCATTTCAGAAAGACAGTGTGCAAGCAATTTTATCATAGATATAGGATTGCTTCCCATTTCTAAATGCAATAAATTTGAAGCTAGCAAGAACTCTTGTTTATGAATTTATCATAAACATTATTGCTCGGGATCAAAGGCAAATTAAGTAGTGTTGTCTAATTATGTTTAGTGATTCTAAATGAAGTGTGGGAATACAGTTAACCCCAAATTTACTTGTTTTTCAGGGGATAAAGTTTGGATGACAGAACAAACAAGTAGGAAAGTTTTGAAATGGTTTCAAAACCAGCAGCTAGTTTTAAAACACATAGTTATGGAATTATGCTGTAACTTGTCTCATTCCAATTACCGTAAGACATGTATATCACCCCAACTAAGATCTCACACAGATACACTGGTTACAGTGAAATGGGTTTCAGAATCTGATCACAAATCTTCTAGTTTGCTGGTGAACAAACTATAAAGTCTAAGATTTTAAATAGTTGGGAACTATTTCACACAGTGGCCATGTTCACATCTAGTGACAAGCCAATTTTTGAAGAAGCTACGTGGTAGCTCCTTTGCTGCCACAGTAATACAGTAAGCATTTTTGCTCCCATGAGTATACATATCCTAATTGGTAAAATAAACTTAACAAAACAATCTCAGCCCAGCTCCTGCCTGGTTGTTGCCAAGCAAACTAGGTACCGCAAAGCAAGAACAACCCCTGGTGTGAAATATTTGGCTTGTAAGGGCCCTTCCAGACAGACCTTATATCCCAGGATCTGATCCCAGGTTTTCTGTTTTAAACTGGATTATATGACAGATAATCTGGGATAAACAGAATACCTGGGATCAGATCCTGGGATATAAAACCTGTCTGGAAGGGCCCTAAGTGGCACAGCAAAATAAATCAGGAAGCCCGGTTGGGAATGACACAGTAAACTTTCCTTTTTCAATTGAGTTATGTAGTTCTGCTGACAGAAAACCGGGATCAAAAGGTTGTATGAAGCTGGAAATGCAGCCAGGCTTTTTTGTTATATTGTTATTCAAGGATATGACTACAATGCTATAGATTTATTTATTTATTTATTTATTTATTACATCTCCAGCTTGTACCACTTCCAAAGAGTTTTGGGAAGTCTATTTTATCCTTACAACAACCATGTTAGGCTGAAAGAGAATAACCAGCCCCACTGAAGTTTTGAGAAAAAAATATCCTGTAAATAATTGTCTTTAAATCAGATTATATCCTACTGACTATTGTCAAACTTTCATGCTTGCAGGTTATGCATGAAGTCCGTTTTGACAATGCTGACATTGGTTTACACATTTATAGTTAGTACAGAAGCATTGAAGGTGAGGCAGTGACATGTCAATAATATTATACAAGTTCTTTTTAAAAGCTGAAGTAAGGGGTTATGTTTCAAAAACTTGATTTTATCTTAATGTAACTTTACGTCTTAATTTTCAAGAGTAAGCATAAAAACCAGGAGAATTTCAATTAATGGTAATTTTCCATTGCATCCAAACTAAGAGACACTGGTTACATTTTAGACCTCCCAACTTGTTTACTTACAAACGAAAGAGAGATGTGACCGTGTGTGAGCTTAGAAGAAGCAGCTTCTCAAATCACGATATGTTCATCCATATGAGCCAGTGTATTGAACTCCCCTTACTGGCAAAAATGCTTTATGGTGGCAAACAGGTGAGTTTTACCTGTTGTTCTGTCACACAAAATCTATTCTCAATACTCCTTGGCTTGTTGCAATCAGCATTGCTAATTTTGGAGCTAAATGAAAAGCAACGTATGCACTGCCATCTATATACAAAAAGTATCTCTTTTACTGAGTTAATATTTGTGGGTGACATTTATGCAAGTATCCAAACAACTAGTCATACTCTTGCTTAGTCAGATTAAGTTTGTTTGATCAGTTAAAATTTCTACATTGTTGGTCTTACCAGTCAGCTGCACCTCTAAAGAAACTCTAAATTGGGGGGTTGGTGGGGACGTCCAGAGAATGCCCTCAATTAACCACTTACCGAAATATTTTAACTAGGCAACAATCAGGCAAAGAATGACTATGAACAGAGGCAGCCAGATCTAGCATAAGTGATATAAAATTGCAGGATAGTTGCTCTCACTTATTTTCTGGAGACAACAACAGCTTAATTAAAACAGTTTAAAAGCAGCCTTATCCCTCCCTTCAAAGACATCCAAAAGTAATTATTAGTAAGGGCAATAAATATTACTAAATCCCATTATTTTACTTAAAGGAAAAAATATTATAGGATTATGGATTTGCTTGCTGTTGTTGTTCCTATTATTATTATTATTATTATTATTATTATTATTATTATTATTATATCATCATCATCATCATCATCATCATATCTATAGCCTGCTTTTTTCTCCAAGGACTGGGTCCCAAAGTAGCTAAACCAGATTACAGATTATAAAGAATGTAAATATATTTAGCTCACTCAATGAGATAAGATGAAAAACTACTGGAGACAGTAATTTATATTCAATGTTAGTTTCAACTAGAAGTGATCTATTTAATCAAGTGTTGACCCAATGAATCTACTGTAGTTGGGATTGCTAATTGGATTGAGACCAATGTATTACAGTGGAGCTGCAAATATCAAAATGTGTGAATGCTCAAGTCTCATTATAGACAATGGTGTAGTAAAATGCCAAAAAGAAAGTTTCATGTTTGGATTTTATATATCTATATATTGAGAGATAGTTGGTTGAATCTTGGGGGGCTATAAAATTATATACCAAATAATCTGATTTGTACTTTCAACCCTAATGATCATAACTAATCTTCAAACTTTCGTACTTTGCAAATTTTCCCATATAGCTAAAGAAATTCCTAAACTCACACAAATATATTTTGGAAGAACGCATTGAGAAATGCATATATAAATGTGACCTTTCTATGCAGATCAGTAGAGATATTGGATGGAACATACACGTGATAATAACATGGATGAGAAACAGTGATTTTCCCAACCCTAATATTATAGGAGAGGAAATAGCTCAAGTTTTAGCTGAGTTTGTCACAAAGTTAAAGGTGATATTAAGGGCATTTTTCAGAAAGTGCTGCACTCCAGTTCTTTTAAATTGTATTAGCCCTGGCTCATCTCTTGGTAATGATAGAGCAAGATTAAAAGATTGTTCAGACTTTGAGAGATTTCAGTTTTAAAGTACAGTACTATTAGTGGAAGAAAATCCAATTCAATTGACATAGTGGTAATGGAGGGGGGAGGGATAACATTTTCTAATTCATACACAACTACACAAACAACAACTCGATGTTGGCTTTAGGCTAAACATGTTTAGCTCTCATCTATGTCAGGTTACAAGATGATTAACATAAAGCAATATAAATTAATGTTAATAGTAAGCTAATTAAAACAGAACTCTCTATACTGGATTGAAGTATTGTATTCTTTCTTCCATAACTAAGGTTCAGAACTATCATCAAGAATAATTGATTATAGTTTTTTGATGATACTTGATATCATCAAAAAACTATCCTGACAGAAACAACTTACCCTTTAAGAAACCCATTGGTTTGATAACATTTACATCTATAATTTTCTGCAAAGAATCGTGGAAATAAACTAATTGGAATCATGAGTGGGTAGTACATGGCCAAGTTTGCTGATGGCACAAGATTGCTTTGGATGGTTAAAGCAAAAACAGACTGCTAAGAGCTTCAAACTGGGGGAGTGGGCATAAAATGCCACCAATTGGGTGAAGAAAAATCTTGGGGTTGTGGTACAGAGCTTGAAGACGACGTTAAGCCAGTGCATGCCTACTATGAAAAGAGTAAATGAATTCAAAACAAAATTGGTAATATCATACTGCCTTTGATTATGATGTGATCATACTTGGAATATTGATTTAAATGGTTAAGTAGCTGGAGAGAGTCCCTTAGGAGTAAAGGGTACAATGTTTGCGATAGTGTAGCTTTAAAAAAGAGGGAGTGGGTGGAGGCCTGACAGAAGTCTATAAAAAGTATGCACAGTGTAGAGAAAGGAGATCGTTCTTAGTACAAGAACCAAGGAACATCCACTGTAAGTGAATATTAGAAGACTTAGGACAGGTAAAAGGATGCATGCATTCACACAACATATTGTAAACTGTAGATTTTAGTGCTATAAGATCCATCCAGGTCTACTAAGTTTGAGAGTTTTAAAGGGGGATGAGACAAACTAAAGGATGATAGTGCTATCAATAGGTACTAATATGACTTCTATATCTATCTCTGTCATAGCCATGTATTGCCCATCCATGACCCCAGTTAGTTTCTTCCCATGACAAGATATATTCCAAGATACTCTATAGATACGTGACTACAAATTGTTAACCCCATATTTTGACTATATTTGGCCATGAAACACCATAGAATAGTACTAGAGCAGTGATTTTCAACCTGTGGATCCCCAGGTGTTTTGGCCTACAACTCCCAGGAATCCCATCTGGGGACTCACAGGTTAAGAACCACTGTATTAGAAGATTTAGAGAGACGCACATACAATTCCAGGGGGAAATTTTTGGGGAGTGTAGGTAGGCAAAACCATGTATATCAAGTTATGTATATGGAGATCATACTATAGTCATAAAGAATATATATTGTTTTTGGCATCGTATGCAATCTGCATCTGAAAACCAACAGCTGATCAACATAATTAGGAAAGTTATGGCTTTTCATTGTCGTCTGGCTGGGTATTATATGAACATACTATTGACTAGATAGTTCTTACCAGAAGAATAATCAGGGTGGGTTTTTTTTTTCAATCTAATGAACTTTATAGTTTTAGGAGATTTCTGAGGACTCTTTATTAGAGCTCATTACATCTCTTGCCTCCATAGGACTAGTGCTACCAGTATTCACTGAGGAAGAAAGAAAAACTATTAAACCAGGTGCAGTTGACACTGTGCATGCGGTCATAGCTGCACATTTGCTGGTCAATGTTCTTTGGACCTATCCTGATCCCTGCATCCTTTTAAAACCTTTTTCCTTATATATTTTGCTACATCTAAGGGCAGTTCTACGCAGCTATTTAAACTGAATCAGGAAGTGAAGCACCTGTGGAGCACCTACACAAGCACCCCAGGAACTGGTTGGAGGTTAGGATGGTAGCCACAAAGATCTGCTGGTTGCTAGTTGATCCGAATTCAAGAATATGGATTCTTACCTAGTCTGCTGGGATGTGCATCACCATGACCATTCAGGATCAAGCGCTAGACCAAGGCACAGCAGAGCAAATTGAGATAATGGAGCAGAAAGCAAGCATTCCCATGGGAATGCTGTGGCTTCCTCTCAGAAGTGGTGGTGTTTGTTTACCTTCCCACCAGCTGTGCTTCTAATAATAATAATAATAATAATAATAATAATAATAATAATAATAATAATAATAAATTTATTCTTATATCCCGCCCCATCTCCCCGAGGGGACTCGGGGCGGCTCACAGCAATAGTAAAAACAGTGACAATTACACATTGTAAAATCAAACATGAAAAACAATCATACAAGGTTTTAAGGCTTTTTCGAAAGGCAAGGAGGGTGGGGGCCTGTCTAATCTCCCTCGGGAGTGAGTTCCAAAGGGGGGGGGGCCCACAGCGGAGAAGGCCCTCTCTCTCGTCCCCACCAACCGCAATTGCGAAGGTGGTGGAAACGAGAGGAGGGCCTCCCCCAAAGAGTGAAGAGATCGTGCAGGTTCATAGGGGGAGATGCGGTCTCTAAGGTAGGTGGGTCCCAAACCGTTTAGGGCTTTGTAGGTGATAACCTGCACCTTGAATTGGGCCCGGAAAACAAACGGCAGCCAGTGGAGCTCCTTAAACAGAGGCGTGGAACGCGCCCTGTAGTTTGCTCCTGTTAGAAGCCTGGCTGCCGAGCGCTGAACTAGTTGCAATTTCCGGGCCGTCTTCAAAGGCAGCCCCACGTAGAGCGCATTGCAATAATCCAGTCTAGAGGTAACTAAGGCGTGGACCACCATGATCAGATCAGACTTCTCGAGATATGGTCGCAGCTGGCGCACAAGTTGGCGCAGCTGGCGCAAAGGCCCTCCCGGCCACAGCCGACACCTGGGTTTTTCAAATGCTTCAGCATTAGCCCTGTACTGATGAGTGCTCCACATTTCTCACTCTCGATTCTAGTCCTGCATGGCATATATAATGATCATCTGTGGCATATTTGTTTCTTATTGAGGAATTTCTGATGAATCTTTTAATACGCTGTTTTGGGCTTGATGCATGCTGAAGCATGTATTGGGGGGTGTACGTTTTGGAAGTACACCAACCTCATGATGGCTTCAAACTCTGTGGAACCTCCCACAGAAATTACAGGTAAAATCCTGATTTTTTAGTCAGTTGTGACTAGGGTCCCATTTACACTGCCATATAATGCAATTTTAAACTATCCTCAGAATGCCTTGGCCAGACAATAAACTCCCACAAAAGCGTGCAAAAGAAAACCCCTAATATGCATCAGCGCTCTGAAGTTTATGCAATCACCATCTCAAACTGCTTCCAGGATTTCCTATTCAATCATCTGCACAGTGAAATTACTTTAGTCAATACTGGTTTAAAACTACACTAAATGGTCATTGTAGATGGGACCTTCATTCAGTTTAAACAGCACAGTTAGGAAGCAGCCAGACTACTAATGTTTATAATTGCTTGACAGGAAATGTAAGCTTAACTTATTATTTTAAGTAAAACAAAACAAAGATTACATAGGATTTTCCAACTGTCAACATGCCTAACTTTTAACATCTCACACTTGCTGAAGCAGTAAATGGCAATAAACAAGAAAAGACAGAAGTAAACTTCTTTTGGTGATCACGCCAAACCTTGTGTATCATTACAGACCAATCATAAGTCCTCATTTGATTTCTTTCTGTCTTTATGAGAAAGAGAGAAAGACAGAGAGGGGGGGAGGGAGATGAACAGCTCTTTACCAAAACTCGCATCCCTACAACAGGTGTGTCTCCATGTGACTCACAATCAAGAATGAAGGATCTTTACAAGAAATAACTCCTCTTGAATACATACCTCTGTCTGAGTCACTGACAAGAAAGTGTGGTGCCCTCACTTCCTTTACATCTTCCTCTTCAAAGTCAACTCCAGATGAAACCATTTCAGTCCCAGATACGTTGGAAGTCCTCAGGATGGACATGTCTTGCTGTTGTTCGGTCACATTTAGCCCTGATCCAGCAATATGTTGGTACGCTACAGAAGAGAAATGAAACACATCAGATTGCCATTCTTACTAGTCAGCCAAAACTAGCAGAGAGATGTTTACCTGAAAATTACATTAAGCAGCTATTGCATATGTACTCCAATTCAGCAGTGAGTCACTCAAGAAGCAGCTCTCAGCTTTTCTCAGCGTACATTTATGCTGCCCTAGTATTTTAAATGTGGCTCCGAAGTCCTAGGTTGTTATGTACCATGAGCCACAATCCTAGCAAGTGAGCTGTGTAAGTTGAAAGGGGAGAAGGGCTAGTCCCCATACTAGCAAAAAAAGAAAAAGAAAAAAAAAGAAGAAAAAGGGCTAACTAAAGAAATGTCAAGATTTGGTGGCAAAGTCCCACTGTGAATGCCAAAGATTTTATCCATCTATTTTCTTATCTTTCTAAGGATGACAGCATTAATGTTCTCAGATAAACATTCCATCCGTCAGACTACTGAAACAAACAAGTCATCCCTGTACCTAAGACAGATGCGGCTGGTTCTTTTTAATAGCCACAACTTATAGATGACACACTGGGTTTGGGCCAGAAAGCCAGGCTGAAGCCAAAATTAAGGGAGGAACTCCTAGACAATCTGATCCAGCATCAGTAACAACATTTCTATTCATAAAGTCTTAAAGTTTAATGGAGTTGTTAAATAAAAGGGACTGTACAGAGTTCTAGGAGGAGAATGATAGCAACTGCAACTTATGGGGTCACCATAAGTTGACAGGCAACTTGAAGGCATGTACACACAAAGTTCACAACCCATGAATACTAAACTTCAAATTAGTGATACTGAACATAGTGGGATAAGCACTCAAATCAATTGAGAAGATGAAACCATGAGTATACTGTTTAATTCAAATTGTGAATTTAAAAGTTGCCACAGCCAGGCATTGAACAAGTTGTCCAAGCATAAGCCAATTGTTGGGAAATCATCCTGGACTACTCAAGTCCAAATGTAGTTAGATAGATGATAGAGTTAGATTGAGGGAATCCTTTCCCTGTTTCCAAAGCATGCCTAGACAGGCTTTACTGTGTTTCACTCTATCCTGTTTACGTCACGTCCCTTACTTTGAAGTTGGTAGAAATGTGAATCTTTAGGGACACTAACTCCCAATTGGTCAGAGTGTCTTTTATGGCCCCAATAAACTGGACCATGAGGTTGGAACCATTTTGGTTCTCTCTCTTCTCCCTTTGTTCTTCAAACTAACAAGCAGCATCTTGCCATCTCTCCTGGCAAGATGTAACTATGTAGATGTTTGTTATTTTTCCTTACTTATTTTTCCTTAGAATCCAGTCTATAGTAATCTAGACAGCTCCCAAGGCTTTCTATCTACAATGGAGTTCCTTTTACCTGAATAAATACTTTTTGAACTTTTATTGAGACTCTGCAGTCCATTGCAATCCTAAAAGGCTTCTCTTGCTCGCCAGTGTAAGTAACTGTTGCATTTGAAAGCTTTGCTTTTGCTACTCTGCTGATTTTGGTGGAATCTCCCCCAGAGAGGGTTAAATTGAGTCTAACCGCTCAGAGATTACCACAACAAAGGGTTTACGGGCCCAGACACTGCAAGCTGAGCAAAAGGGAAATAGCCTGTTTTTTAAAAGGATTGAATTGAAATAAGGAGCAGAGGAAAGTTCTCAAAAGATTTGAGACTTAATTTCAAGATTTTTAATTTTTTGATTTTTCTGGATTATTCCAAATATTTTGATTTTTTTGGAGATTTTTTAATCTTTTTGGAAATTGAAAGGATGGAGCAAAACAAAGAAACCTCTTGGAGCCTACCCAAGCTTCAGGATAATGGAGAGAACTACCTGAACTGGAAAAGAAGACTGGAAACCATGCTCAAACCAGCACAACTAAAAGTGCTGCAAGAAGGCGGGCCACCAGAAGGAGCCGGGGAGGAGGCTATCCAGACGTGGCGGGAAGATGATCGTTTGGTGAGATGCATAATAATAAATTCCCTATCAGAGAGAGTTTTTCAATTTGTAAGAGATGCTTCTAATGCAAAAGAGATGATGGACTATTTGCAGACTAATTACAGTAAAGGGTCGGAGGCAGATATTATATTGGCATATAAAAGACTCTTTAATTCAAAAATGCATTCAGAAGATGATTTGAATGATTACCTGCAACAGATAAGATCCCTAGTTGATCAATTGAGATCTAGCGGAGAACCAATTACTGAGAGAATGTGCATAGCTGGGCACAAATTTAAACTCAAGAATAAAGTGATTTGTAATCTCTGCCAAAAGGCAGGACATTTGCAAAGGGACTGCTGGTTTGCTAAAAACAATCAAACTAGTTCTACAGCTTCTCACAGCAGGAGTCAAGGATCAAAGCCTAGGGCTTTCAATACCCAGGTCAGAAGACAAAGCCAGTTCTCTGCCAGTGAAAATGCAAATGAGAGATTAGGTCAGCACACCTCTGCAAAGCATGCAAATTTGGTGTTACCAAGTGACACAGCTGAGTCAGAAGGAATTAATGATTTCTTTGGAAGCCTTGCATTACATGTGACCAATAAGCTTGTTAATGAAAAAGATATCTTATTAGATTCTGGAGCGACGGACCATTATTTTTGTCATTTGGATTATTTTATTGAAATCGAGAAAGAAAAATCTACTGTGAAAGGAATTGGATGTCAAAAAGTTAATTGTACAGGGCTAGGCAAAGTGAATCTTGCATGTGCAGACTCTGGGATCAATCTAACTCTCAGCAATGTTTACTACAGTAAAGACATTGGAACTAATTTGATTTCTGTGGCAAAGCTGATGCGTCATGGATGTAAAATTGTTTTTGAGAATGGACTATGTAAAGTGCTGAAAGATGGAAAACTTGTTTTAAAGGCTGAGGAATATCATGGGATATTCAAAGTTATGTTTGAGCCAAAGTTTTCAGGATTAGCCTTACCAGAATGTGAGAAACGAAATTGTGCTCGTTTATGGCATGAAAGATTTGGTCATGCAAATGAGAAATATGTCTGGAATGCAAAAGAAGTATGTAGAGATATGGAAGTAAATTCATGTTGTAAGGAGATATGTGAAACTTGTATAAAGGCCAAGGCATGTGCTCCAAATGTTCCAAAAGACAAAGAGTTTGAAGCGCAACGCCCTCTGCAGGTCATATCCAGTGATGTATGTGGCCCCATGTCTACATCATTGGGGGGGTCTTTGTACTTTGTGGTTTTCAAAGATTCATTTTCTGGATATACCAAAGTCTATTTCATGAAGCACAAAAATGAATTATTTAACAAATTAAAGGAATATTTGGCCATGGTTGAGAATCAATTTCAAAGGATGCCAGAAACTCTGAGGACAGACAATGGAGGAGAATTTTGCAATAAAGCAGTGGATGATCTATTGAGGAAATATGGGATTAGACGCCAATATTCTCTTCCCTATTTTCCACATCAGAATGGCATTGCAGAAAGAAAGAATAGAAGTTTGATTATAATGGCAAAATCCATGATTTATCATGCAGGAATTCAGCGTAAATTCTGGGCTGAGGCCATTAATACTGCTTGTTATTTGCAAAATAGAATGCCCAATGCAAAAAGTCATGTAACCCCATATGAATTGTGGTTTGGTCATTCTCCAAGTGTAAAGCATTTGCGTGTGTTTGGATCCAAAGCCTATGTGTACATCCCAAGAGAAAAGCGAAGTGGGAAGTTTGATTGCAGCTCTAAAGAATGCCTACTGGTTGGTTATTCTGATGAACATAAATCTTACCGACTTTATGATCCAGAAAAGAATATAATTTTTGTAGGAAAGACGGTTTACATAGATGAAAGAGTTGGAAGAAATTTACAGCCTCCTGTTGATGAGCCTTTGTTAAGAAATGACTCTGATGACTTAACATGCGGTCTGCAGAGTGGAAATGAGCCAATTGCGCCATCTGCTGGAAAAGTCCTGCCATCGCTGGTCAGAAGGGCTGATCAAAGAAATGAGCCAACGCCACCCAGTGGAGAGACCCTGACATCTGAGGTCGAAGGACCCGATGAAAGGATTGACCCACATAGTGGCATGGCAGAGGAACATCAATGGCACCCTCAAGGACCAGATGAAAGTGCAGAGACACCTGATGGACAAAATGAGCAATTACCACGCAGATCTCAAAGGACAAATCGTGGGGTCCCTCCCCAGAGATTTGCTTATCTTACCAATGAAGCTGAACTACAGGAACCATCATCCTGGAATCAGATGCTGAAGTTTCCAGAGGATGAAAAAGAAAAATGGCTTACTGCTGCATCAGATGAAATAGAGTCATTACATAAAAACAAGACATGGACACTTGTACCACCACCAGAAAATAGGAATGTAGTTGGCTGTAAATGGATTTTCAAACTGAAACGTGATGAAAATGGACAGATACAGCGATACAAAGCCAGACTTGTAGCTAAGGGCTACTCACAACAATATGGAGAGGATTATGATGAAGTTTTTGCACCTGTTGTAAAACACACCACCTTGAGGACATTGCTTGCAATTGCAGCCTCTAGAAAAATGAATGTTGAACACCTTGACGTTGCTACAGCTTTTCTTCATGGCGAATTAGAAGAAGAGATATTTATGCAACAACCACCTGGATTTGAAGACAAGGCACACAAAGGATATGTATGCAAATTGCAACGATCTCTCTATGGTTTAAAACAAGCAGCAAAATGCTGGAATCAGAAATTAAATCAAATGTTAATTGAGAAGGGGTTTGCACAAGGGAAAGCTGATCCTTGCCTTTATTCTAGATTCAAAAACAACAGATGGACATATGTTCTAGCCTATGTAGATGACATAGTGTGTTGCTTTCAACAGAAATCTGACTTTGATGATCTTGTACAACATTTGAGCCGTACCGTTGAAATCAAACAACTTGGCAATTTGAGTCATTATTTGGGAATACAGGTTGAAAGAGAAGAAGATGGGAGCTTTCTCCTGAATCAGAGACAAAAGATTATTGACTTGCTAAAACATCTTGGACTCTTAGAAGCAAATACAGTGACCACACCCATGGAAGTGAACTATTGGAAAAACACTTCAGAAAGTGAACCATTGAGTGACAACACCTTGTATCGAGAGGCAATTGGGAAAATGTTGTACATCTCTCGAATCACAAGACCAGATATTTCAGCAGCGGTTGGGATACTATGCAGGAAGACTAGTAAACCAACCAAATATGACTTAATTGCAATCAAAAGAGTTGCTAGATACCTAAAAGGCACACTGAACTTCAAGTTGAGACTACAAGCCACCAGCAACCCTACACTGACAGGGTATGTGGATGCTGACTGGGCCAATGATATTACAGATCGCAAGTCTACCAGCGGCTATCTATTCTTCTACGGAGATGCACTGATAGACTGGACAACACAGAAACAAAAAGTAGTAGCTTCATCTTCAACAGAAGCAGAATATGTTTCCGCATCAGAAGCGTGCAAACAATTGAAATGGCTACATATGATGTTATTTGATTTTGGAATCGAAGAACCAACACCAATACAAGTTTTTGAGGACAATCAAGGTTGTCTGAAGTATACTCAAACAGAGAAGATCAGTGCATTGCTCAAGCACATTGACACAAGATACCACATCGTGAAGAATGCACACGAAGAAGGATTTATGAGGTTGGAGTTTTGCAGATCTGAAGACATGATTGCCGACATTCTGACAAAACCCCTGCCTAGACATGCTCATGATAAGTTGAAGAAGATGTTGAACCTGATGGACATGAGCAGCCCAGGCTGAAGAAGGGGATTGTTGGGAAATCATCCTGGACTACTCAAGTCCAAATGTAGTTAGATAGATGATAGAGTTAGATTGAGGGAATCCTTTCCCTGTTTCCAAAGCATGCCTAGACAGGCTTTACTGTGTTTCACTCTATCCTGTTTACGTCACGTCCCTTACTTTGAAGTTGGTAGAAATGTGAATCTTTAGGGACACTAACTCCCAATTGGTCAGAGTGTCTTTTATGGCCCCAATAAACTGGACCATGAGGTTGGAACCATTTTGGTTCTCTCTCTTCTCCCTTTGTTCTTCAAACTAACAAGCAGCATCTTGCCATCTCTCCTGGCAAGATGTAACTATGTAGATGTTTGTTATTTTTCCTTACTTATTTTTCCTTAGAATCCAGTCTATAGTAATCTAGACAGCTCCCAAGGCTTTCTATCTACAATGGAGTTCCTTTTACCTGAATAAATACTTTTTGAACTTTTATTGAGACTCTGCAGTCCATTGCAATCCTAAAAGGCTTCTCTTGCTCGCCAGTGTAAGTAACTGTTGCATTTGAAAGCTTTGCTTTTGCTACTCTGCTGATTTTGGTGGAATCTCCCCCAGAGAGGGTTAAATTGAGTCTAACCGCTCAGAGATTACCACAACAAAAGAAGATGAAACCATGAGTATACTGTTTAATTCAAATTGTGAATTTAAAAGTTGCCACAGCCAGGCATTGAACAAGTTGTCCAAGCATAAGCCAATATCTGGCCTCATCCACAATAGGAAAACAACACTGGATCACCTTACATATAGGGGTGCCAGAGTGAGAACTGGATGTCACTTTTGTACCTTTAATGTAGATGAGACGATTTCAAGAAGTGTTACTTCTTACTTGGCTGCCTGACACTTGTTGACATTCCCTATTCTATGCATTATTAAAGATACAGCAGCCATCGCTAGCTTTCCACCTGGCAACCCTACTCACAGAGCTGTCACAACCAGTCAGATATCAATGATCATCTGGGCCTTTTCGATGGCTTCTCCAGGGCCCGTCCACATTGCCATATAATCCAGTTCAATGTGGATTTTATACAGCTGTGTGGAAGGGGCCCCAGACGTTCAAACTTCCTCCCAAGAGAGACCAGGATGGCTCCATCCCTTTTGCCTTTCACAAGAGGAATGTTATCTTTGTTCTATTTTAAATCGTTATTAGATTGTGGGGTTTGTTATCAGCCTCGAGTCCGTACTGGGGAGAAAGGCGGGATATCAATAAAGTTACAATTAAATGTAAATTTAATTGTACTGATTGTATTTTAATTTCAATTGTACTGATTGCATTTTAACTCTATATCCACACACTAATATATGTCACATTTGTTTTCAATTCTTATTAAGATTGTGTGGTTGTTAGCCACCTGGAGTCCCTAGTGGGGAGAATAGAGTTAATAATAATGACAATAATAATATATAATAAGCGTGAGAATAGGAAACTGTCTCTGGCTCGACCTATACTACCCTATAAGCCAGGCCCCTTCTACACTGCTATATGAAATCCAGATTATCTTCTTTGAACAGGATTATACGGCAGTGTAGAAGGGCCCCCGTTTCTGAATCCAGAGGCTCTGCTTTGAACTGCATTATATGAGTCTGCACTGTCGTGCAATCTAGTTCAAAGCAGAGAATCTAGATTCAGAAACTGGATTATATGGCAGTGTAAATCCAGCCTCTGTGAACTATCAGGGTCCAGTTCCTGTCTGAACCTGTAAGGGCCCTTCCACACAGCCATATAACCCAGAATATCGAGGCAGATAATCCACAATATCTACTTTTAACTGGATTATCTGAGTCCACACTGTCATATAATCCAGTTCAATGTGGATTTTATACAGCTGTGTAGAAGGGCCCGAAGGGAGTTAAATTCCAGTCCAGGGTTGAAAGCATTCCAACCAACTCTTCCCCTCTTCAGGGTTAGAATGACTTTCTAGGCCCCCTTCTACACTGTTATATAATCTAGTTCAAAGAAGATAATCTGGATTTCATACGGCAGTGTAGAAGGGCCTTAGGGCCCTCCCATACAGCCATACAACCCAGAATATCAAGGCAGGGAACCCAAAATATCTGCTTTGAACTGGGTTATCTGAGTCCACATTGCCACACAACCCAGTTCAAAACAGAAAACGGATGTTATTCAGCTGTGTGGAGGGGGCCTCAAATAACCCAGTTCAAAGCAGATATTTTGGGTTCCCTGCCTTGATATTCTGGGTTATATGGCTGTGTGGAAGGGCCCTAAATCCCCACTGTCAAATAATCCAGTTCCATGTGGATTTTATACAGCTGTGTGGAAGGGGCCTGAGAGGAATGAAAACGAGCCAGGAGACGTTTTGAATTGACTACTACAGCCACAGACGCGGACTTCATCAGCTCTCCAGCGCATAGGGATGAAAAAGCCTTTTTGAGGGAGTCTCCCATCTCCAGAGCTTAACTTGCAAGTGAACAGCCGTCGAGAAAACATACAAATCTCAGGAGCGGGGGAAAAGTCTGAGGCGAACCCTCTCCACACAGACAGAGCCCCGCCCCCTCCCCTTCCCCAAGAAAAGCGCGCGCTTTTGGGCTCCTCGCGCAGCCCCTCAGACGACAACGACGACGCCCCGCCCCTCGGCAGCCCCTCTCGCGCGCTCGCCTTCAGTCACCTGAGCTCCAGAGCAGCGGCCAAAGGAGGGAGAGCGCGGCACGCATCGTAAGTGCAGAATGACGTCACGGAGCGGGGACCCTGGCTAAAGAGCGCCCAAGTGTTTCGAAGCGGAGGCTGGCTAGCGCGGCGCGAGGCGGGCGCTCCATGGCCTCGTCTGTGGAGCCGAGAGGGCTATATATACGCGCCGGCTGCAAGGCTGGGTCGGACGCCGCTCGACGTCAGGCGCGAGGGAAGGGCGGCCCAGGTGCGCCTCGCCACCAAGGGACGGAGGCGGAGCGGCCGAGGAAGGGCCCAGAGGGCAGGCAGCCGGGCCTCAAAGTAAAGGGGCCCTGGGCCAAGGAGGGCCACCACAGCACCCTCTGGGCCTGTGCCCCCCCCCCCCCCCCCCCAATCTGTGGTTCTCAGCATGTCTTTCCTGCCACACAATAACAACAATCTGTGGAAGCTTCCTACTCTGGAGTTGCCTCACTGAGGGCCCTTCCACACAGCCCTATATCCCAGAATCTCAAGGCAGAAATTCCCAAATTATGAGTGTGGACTCAGATAACCCAGTCCAAAGCAGATCTTGTGGGATTTACTGCCTTGATATTCTGGGATATAGGGCTGTGTGGAAAGGCCCTGAGTCCACACTGCCATATATTCCACTTCAAAGCAGATAATATGGGATTTTATTCAGCTGTGTGGAAGGGCCTCAGATAACCCAGTTCACAGCAGATATTGTGGAGTATCTGCTTTGATATTCTGGGTTATATGGCTGTGTGGAAGGGGCCCAAGGGCCCTTCCACACAGCCCTATATCCCAGAATATCAAGTCAAAATCCCACATTATCAGCTTTGAACTGAAATATATGGCAGTGTGGACTCAGATAGCCCAGTTCAACGCAGATACTGTGGGATTTTCTGCCTTGATATTCTGGGATATAGGGCTGTGTGGAAGGGGCCTGAGATTTCTTCACACATTCCAGCTTGTCAATATCTCTTTTGAACTGTGATGTCCAGAATTGGGTACAGTATTCCAGGTGAGGTCTAACCAATGCAGAATATAAAGACACCATGACTTCCCTTGATCTAGGCCAGGGGTTCCCAAACTTTTTAAACTTGAGGGCCAGTTCACGATCCCTCAGACCGTGGGAGGGGTTGACTATAGTTGGCCACCGAGCAATGATGATGATAATAATAATAATAATAATAAGAGGGTTGGAAGAGAACCCTTGGGCCATTTAGTCCAACCCCCTTCTGCCTTTGTGCACCAAACGCACAAGCAAAGCACTGATAGATGGCCTCCCAGCCTCAATGTTGATGATAATGATAATAATAATAATAATAATAATAATAACAAAGAGGGCTGGAAGAGACCCCTTGGGCCATTTAGTCCAACCCCCTTCTGCCTTTGTGCACCAAAAGCACAAGCAAAGCACTCCTGAGAGATGGCCTCCCAGATATGATACTGTTTGAACTTACTATTAATGTTGGGCACTCTGGCTCCTGTGCAAGCCAAGTATAGATGACATTGTAAATGAAACCACAATTTCTATTAGATGGCAAGCTATTTAACCTCAACAGACTGACAGCCAAAACCAAGGCCACAACAACATCTGTTATAAAACTCCAATATGCTAATGATAACATAATCAGCTGGAAGTAAGCTGTGGCTAGGAGTGCTGCAGAATTCAAAAAGGCACAAATGGAGGGCTTAAGGGAGATAAGTGTGAAGAGGAAGGCGTGTCAAGCCAACCCTGACCAGGACCACCTTCCACCTGGAAGCCAATGTCCTCACTGGAAAAACATGTGGGTCAAGAATAGGTCTCCACAGCCACCTACACATCCACCATCAAGACACTACACTTGGAAGGCCGTCATCCTCGGGCTACAAGGGATTGCCATGCTGTGTAACTTTTTTGTGAGAGGAAAGCACATTGACCTCTTTTGTGGGAACTTCTGTGTACCTTTACTACTGTTGAATTAAAAAAAAATTAAAACTGGCCAAAAAGCCATGGTTTACCATTAAGGCAAGCACCACAGAATCAGAACTAAAAATATTAGAGTTCTGGGGATACTATTTAGTTTGAAAAACAGGTTCACATTCTTTGTATTCCTTGATTTAAAAATGGGGAGGCACATCTTTTGTTGCAGTAGGTTAGGAGCCATGTTGGTGGACATGGTTAAAGCGCCACCCCTTGCCACCTCTTTCTACAAATGCATCATTCACCACTTTTCACACATACAGTTTCCCCCATGCAGGGAAGCAGACATGTCCTCTCCCTTGAACATATGAGCTACTATCTATACATAGGTTTCTAATTTCCAACAAAATTCAGTAGAAGTGGGTAAATGTGGCTTGGGCATCTCCCGCAGGCTATTTATGGATGTTTTATACAATGCTGCCTGTTGATGTACAGAGGAGTATTTAGCGAGGAAAAAATACTAGTCTTTCCCTAGTTTCATGTGCTTTGCAGAGCTCTTGAACATTCCCCAACGTGACCTTGTGTATTCCAGCTGCTCACGGTGATAAAGAAGCCAAAGGCTTAATTATGATAGCCCAAATAACAACAGTACTGGGTAGAAGCTGAGAGCTAGTTGGGTGTGATGCAGGATGTCTGGGAACTGCTCCTCTGTATTTAAAAAGAGTTTATTGTAGCCACAGGGAGAGAGCAAGATTTGGATCAGCATCATGGAAGGGGGAAGTAGATGAATGGCTAATCCGTTCACTAAATAGCACTATACAGTGCTGTATGCTCTTTGAGAATGAATGCATGTGTTGATTATCCTGTAAGGAAAGACATGAAGGTTTATGATAGTTATGTGTTTTGTCTCATGGTACAACCACAGAAGGATGCATTGATGGCAAATGAAAATGGGTAAAAGGGCATTGGGAAAAAAAGAGACAACACTGACCTGAGCTGTCTTGCTGGCTTCCACACTATTAATACTTTAAAATGACACAAGATATTGGGTTGCTGTGAGTTTTTTGGTCATGTCCCAGTACAGCCTGAAAAACTTAACAGCAACCCAGTGATTTCGGCCATGAAAGCCTTCAACGACAAGATATTTTTTTCACAAATTCATATCTTGCCTAGCTCCATCTTGAAATTTAGAAAGGAGCAATTTGTCAAAACCTCATTTACTATTTGGGTTTGATAGGATAGGGAAAGAGGTTGAAGGGCTCCCAGGTGCATTTTAGAGAGGGTAGGAGTAAGATAGCATTGATAGAATTTCTGTATTTTACTCACTTCATTTAGGTTTTATTTAAATTTAGTGGATGGCTAGCGTTTTACAAGCTCTAGATATTACACCAGTCACAATATTTTTCTGCCTATTTATTAAATATGTCTGTGAACAGTTAAAGAACATTATGTGAAACACAGATAATTGTTACAGTAAATTTTGTCTTTTGGTTTTGATGGACTGACCTAGGAGTAACTTAACCAAATTGCATTGGTGTAGATGGACCATTTATATAACCCACTCTGCCAGTTCTTACACTACACATCATGAATTGATTTTTTTAATTTAATTAAGTCTGACAAAACTCCAGCTGGCAGTAGTATGAGAGAATTGGAAAAATAAATAGCTCATGTCAATCAATGTAAGCTTTACTCAAATCATACAACTTAACAGTGGCAACAGTCACCTTTGTTGCCAATCACTTCTGGGAGCCTGCTGGTGCATGGGCTTCAGGAGGTGGTTGGCAAAGACCATCACAGCTTCTGTACTCTTCCAAAGGCCAACACATTGGATGGGGACTTCAAGGGTGCAGAAGAGTAGCAATGGCCCTTGTCAACCACTGACCAAGGCCCACACAACAGCTAGCTTTAGGAGGTATCTTCCTGCAGTATGAGGCTGCTATGTGATGACCATGCAGCAGCCGAGACTTGGTGGACGGGAGGGGGATATAATTCATCCCTCCTTCATTCCAAGGTATTGTATTGTGTGAATTTGTGTATATTTAACCTTGCTTTGTTAGCATATGAGAAGACATTTGAATCCTGTAGGGGTTCCAGGGTTTGTTGGGCCAAGAAAACAAATGTGTGTTGCTGTGAATTTTCCAGATTGGATGGCCATGTTCCAGAACATGGCCATACAGCCTGGGAAATTCACAGCAAACCAGTGATTCCAGCTATGAAAACCTTCGACAACACGTTAAACATAAATGTGTCTGGTTTCAAGTATTAGTAATGCTGATTACAGTTTCAAGTGATGATCATGGCAATGTTTATGATTTTGGGATTTAAAAGTTCATATTATGTCTCTGGGTGGCTGCAAAAAGGTCTACAAAGTACATAGGTAACTTTGAAAAAGTAAAATGAAGCATCGCATTGACTGTATACATGTTTACTTTATGTTTGATGTTTCCAGCCCTTTGATGTTCAAACTATTCCTAAGAGCTATTGTTGAAGCCTGAATCACCAGAAGAAACAGCAGAGATGACGGCCACCCCTGCCTTATTTCCCTTCAGAAGGTACACAATGGAGACTGCAGATTATTAACTATCACTATACAGCACGGAGTAAGTAGCATTGGCAGGAAAATTAGCCCAAAGACCACATTTAAATGTCACTATTCCACATAGGACAAAAGCCTTCTGAGCTAGTCAATTCCAAAGTCCTGGCTGTGTGGATGAGGTCTATCGTTAACTTTACATAAACAATCAAATGGTGACCTAGTATGCATCCAGACTACTATAGCTGAATATTATTAGTAAAAATGGCATTCAGTATCAAATAGTGAATAAAAAGAATGGGCTTTGACAGGTAAGATTGACTGGTTTGAATTTCCTATAAGGGTTAGGTAGTTTGCCTTCTATAATCTTTTAAAAAAATGCTTGGCTTAAGTTTAATAGTGCACAATTTGACTTTTATATTTGTAACTTGGAGACAGACAGATTCATACAGCAAGAGAACATGGCAGGGGAAGCTATGGGTGTGCCAGAAACAGAGTGTGTGATAGCTCTAATCTGAGAATGCAGACTGAGAAAGATGTTATATGGACCTCCAGCCAACATGGCATCCTATTCCTGCTTGCTGGATGTGTTTTGGAGTCCATTTGTATTTCTGACCTCTAAACTATGGACCTTTTCCCAAGTGCTTTACTATCGTGTTTCTTCTTAGCTCCCTCTTGTAAGAAGGCAGAAGTAGACCTCCCCAACACACCATGTTTACTGTTTTTAAGTATTTGAAAGTGCATTCTTCCCCATCACATGGTAAGAGCCTGTCTCCTCCCATTCTTTTGGATTGGTTGCATATGTGACTAAAATACTCCAGGGAATCATGTTGCAACAAGATCACATTTTTTCATGGAGAAGAGTAAATGTGATTTCAGAGGCACATTTCTATGTAGCAAGTTCTCAATTCCCAGGACATTTTTCTTGAAGATGGATGCTATGTACCTCATTTATCTTGTCTCACGGGACTGCGGTGGTGCATTGGGTTAAACCCTTGTGCTGGCTGAACTGTTGACCTGAAGGATGAAGGTTCGAGTCCGCAAGACGGAGTGAGATCCCATCTGTTAACTCCAGCTATGCGTGGATATGGCAGAAGCCTCCCAGTAGGATGGCAACACATCAGGGTGTCCCCTGGGCAATGTCTTTGTAGACTGCTGATTCTCTTATGCCAGAAGCGATTTTCAGTATGTTCCCAATTCCCTTCTGATATTAAAAAAAACTTTCTGCATAACTGCTCTGAGAACTATGTCTGCAAGAGATAGTGCCTAGAGAGGAGAATATGGGCCATGCACTCCTCTTCCTTCCCTCCACTGGCTATAGCAGCAATGATGGGTGACAGTATACAGGAAGAGAAAAAAAGGTACTGACAGGAGACTTGTTCACAAGTACAGTAGTCTCACTTATCCAAGCTAAACAGGCCAGCAGAAGCTTGGATAAGCGAATATCTTGGATAATGAGGGATTCAGGAAAAGCCTATTAAACATCAAATTAGGTTATGATTTGACAAATTAAGCACCAAAACATCATGTTTTACAACAAATTTGACAGAAAAAGCAGTTCAATACACAGTAATGTTATGTTGTAGTTACTGTATTTACGAATTTAGCACCAAAATATCATGATATATTGGAAACATTGACTACAAAAATGGCTTGGATAATCCAGAAACTTGGATAAGCAAGGCTTGGATGTCATTTTGACAACAAAGATGGGAACACCTTGGGAGCTCATGATTAAAGGCGATTTCCCCATCCCGTGACAGAAAATAGTGATGATATGCCTGGAGACAAGTGAAGCAGATTCAAAATCAACTACAAAGAAAACAGTAAGCACGTAGTTTTCCGACGGAAACCCCTTAAAGACAGTACGGGAGAAGCATGGGATGGGAACCATTGGATAATGTGGATTTCCCTTAATTATGCAGTTTCACCATGGGAAAAGATTCTGTGCCACTGCTCTGTATCCCTCTCCTCAGGATAAGGTACAGAAGGAAACACAGCACAGTTTTGTATTTCTAAGTCACACCTGATGAATGAGAGACCCCCAAGTCATCTTTGTCACCACCTGCTATGTGCACATCTTCCCAACTTGGGAACAATGCTCCCTTAATTGAATCAACTTACCTGTTATGTGGTTTCCCTCTTCATAGTTTTTACTAAGCATTATCTTTTGCAGTGAGTTACGCGGTCTCAGTATACAATGGCCTCAATTCAGTCATCTCTACTTTTAGTGGAAGTTCAAACTTATTTTGCTCTAAGACCCATTCTTAGAAATCCCAGGATGGTGAAGGTGTGTAATTTCATATCAGCAATTCTAGTAGGCATCAAATCACACTATGAGCACTTGCTGAGATGGCAAGAAAAAGATGTGACTACATTTCTAAAAAATAAGACTGCTTGTATCTTAAACAGCTACCTCTTCCCTTAGTTTGAAACAGGTTTCTTAGGTAACGTATAGTAGAAATACAAAGGAAAAGTCGTTATATAAACTAAGATGGAGATTAAATTTTGGGCGGTGCACCAGCTTTAAGAGTCAAGTGAGTTCAAACTGATTTGTGGTTAATACAGTCATCTTTAGGTGGTAGAATATCTTATTTCTCTACTGACATATTCTACTTGAAAGGCTAAATGTGGTAGTTTTCAAAACAAATGTAATAATTGGTCCATTAGAATCAAACAAAATCCAGAGGAAAGCAATGTTTCAGGACTAATTATAATTTTACCATTCTAGGCAATAAATTTCAACTAAATAGTTAACTTCCACATTCCTAATGAAGTCTGAAATGGGAAAAGTGAATTAAAAAAGCCACTGGAAAAGAGATATTTGGATGTTCACTTTGAATCAGACAAATTGGTAGAACTCTTCTTTGAAGGAATAATGTAATTATATGTATTAGGCCTAGTTTCTTCTTAGCCAAGAGCTTTCCCACAAGGGGGGGGGGGGCTTCTCATGTCCCACATTTTCGGCCTGATTCCAGTGTGAATAAAAAAAGTGATTTCTCCATAGGTTGAGGGCAATTGCTTGTGAGAAAGCAAAAGTTTGGGAACTCAGAAAATTCCATTAAGTTCTATATATGTATCAGGAGATTTAGGGCAATGGTGATTCGGTACTGGGCTGACCCCAAGCCACCTGGTGTTGGTCCCTGGCAAGTTTCTTTGAAACAACAGAAACATATACAATGGGCACAAATTTAGTGCCAGCCCTTTGCACACTGGAAGAAAAAAATTGCCAGTACCCCACATCAGATAGCTAGAGAAGCATCTATTGGCTATTGGTAGATATATAGTGGTTTATTGGCATTATGACAGTGTCAACTTATGGCAACCCTATACATGAGAAGCTTCAAAGACGTCTTGTTATTTAACCGCTCTAGTAACTCGGCTCCGTTGAATCTTTCCACCTGTTACATGTTCCTCTTTTCCTACCGCTTTCCATTTTGTGGAGCATTAACATTTTTTCTAATGAGTCATGTCTCTTGATAGAATAGTCCAAAATTAGATAACCTCTGTTTATGTTTAGCTCGGGGGGCAGGAGGATTTATTTGTCTTTTTGGTATCTGAAAACTTTTCTCCAGTATGAATCAAGGATATGACTATTTCCCCCTTAGAAATTATATACTTATTGTCAAGAATAATTTTTACAAAAAAGGGAAATAACAGGCACTAACAAGTTATCTGAGGTTTAGTGTAAAAAGGAGGTTACTTTGGCCTAATTTCTGTTGCAAGTCAGCTGGAATTCTTTTAAATGGGAATCAATGAGATTTACTTGAGTTTAATAAATGATGCTTAAAAACATGGGCATACTGTTCATTAAATAGATTGTTCTAAGGTGAAATTAGCCATCAGGTTTCAGCACTGGAGTTTGAGGTAAGAGAGCAGCCTGGACTAAATTAGGAAAGTTTTAGTTGTTCCTGTTGATAGAATTTCAAGCATAGGCAGCTTTAAAAATTAATTTAGGTGCATTATAAACTTTACCAGGTAAATTATAGACACATAAAACAAGCCAAATCAAATTGTGATGAACATAACTATAACTCTGCCTGATTGTATATGGCTGTTCCTACATTTAAATTCTTAGTTCACACAGTGCATGCATGCTCGAAAATATTTTAACAATATCAGTCATAGGACAGTTCCATTTCCAATCCCATTACAAATGATCACAACAAACTCAAAATGCTTAGTTATATTGTAATTATTAACGAACCTTCCAGTGAAATGCTCTATATAATGTATCATATTATCCTGTGCTATATTTTCCCCCGAATAATTTTACAAATTAAAAAGAATCTCTTCTACTGCAATGAAAATGGTTTTTCACTATACTTAAAATTATAGAGGTTTCCTCACTGAATAATCCTAAAGAAAGATGAAATAACTGTCTCAGTTATACAAACTAGCTAATGACTCATCATGAAAATGTCATGTCTTTATTATTTTGGTGTTTCTATTTTATGTTTTACTAGCTTGGGGACCCGGCGATGCCCGGGTCATTTGAGAATGGTATTATTTGTCTTTTAATGTTATGTATTCTGTTTGGAGTGGATGAACTGCAATTCCCAGAATCGTGTGGTGCAGTACTCTGTGGATGGGGGTGAACTACTGCAATTTCCAGATTCCCGGGGCAATTGTCCCGAAATATCTATCAGTATTCACAGCAGGCAATATTCAGTTTGTGTGGCAAGTCTAGATTCGTCATTGGCTGGCTTCAGTGGTCTTTGGATGGAGGTGAACTACAACTCCCAAAATCAAGGCCCCTTCCCACAAATACCTGCAGTATGTTCAGTAGGTCATGAGGCTTCTCTGTGTGAAGTGTGCTCCTAGTGCACTGTCGGTGGGGGTCAGTGTTTATCTGGTTGCAGGTGAACTATAACTCCCTTTTCCCCAAACTTGTCCAATATGTTGTATTGGTTATAGGGGCTCTGTGTGCCAAGTGTGATGCTCATTCATTGCAGGTGAACTATAAATTCTAGTACCTACTACTCCTGAACTTCCAGTCCAGTTCCCCTCCAAACCCACCAGTAGTAAAATCTGGGCATATCGGGTCTGCATGGTAAGTTTGGCCGAGAGCCATCATTATTTGGGTTTATAGCATTCTGGGTTTAGGTGAACTACAACTCCTGTATGCATCAGTGCTCTGACTTGATGCAGGGTGAACTACAACTTCCACCATGTGGAGCCAATCCTCAAACTCCTCCAGTAAGTTTAATTGCAGCTCAGTTCTGCTCTGTTTGTTATGCAGAGAGATTGGAAAGGAAAGGGCAGTGGGCAGGGCCAGGCAAATTCCACAGCAATGGAGAACCCTGGGATGCCTGCCTGTGGTGGAAGAAAAAGCAAAATCTAGGATGAAATTGTCCCCAAACGAAAGCATTCCTTGGGTGGTGGGCTGTAGTGTTTGGGAAGGACATTGGCAGGGGCTGGGATACATGTTCATGGCGCTCGCTGTAACCGAAATGTCAATGGAAAAGAGTGACTTCCTGGATTCTTAACCCTGGGAAGTATAGCCTGTTTGTGGAGGCCTGAGGCTGTCTGTGTGAGCAGACATCCGTGCCACATACACACATACGGGTTTTCGCTTTTATTATGGATTTAGATTAGATTAGATTAGTCTAAGTATAATAAAATTTGGAGAGCCAGTGTGGTGTAGTGGTAGGCGAAAGGAAACCCCTCCAAACAAATCTTACCAAGAAGATTCCATCATAGGTTTGCCTTAGGATTGCCATAAGTTGAATGTGACTTGAAGGCACAACAAATTAAATTTGGCCTAGTTTACAGAAACTGAACATAGATTAAAAAAATATCCTGACCTCATGAAAAGTATGAGGGTTTCTTTTGTTTTAAAAGGATCCACAGGATCTAAGAGAATGAATCATAATTAAATGAACTATGTCTTTTATGATGAGTTTACATATGTGAATCAAATTTAGTCTGTAGGCTTTATTACGTCAGCCTTTTTGCCTTGCAACAATCATGTTTAAGCAAATAGAAACATACTGGTATGGAAACAATCATTATACTTTTCTGCAAATGTACTATGATGCTACTTTAGTGATACAGAGTCTTACAATCACTTTTTGCACTTTCTCACTAACTCTGCTTTCCTACACATGTATGCCCTACCCAATGTATGCACATATTTCAGTTTGAAAATGAATCATTGCCATGATTGAGAAATTACGGCAGAACTATTAAAAAATCAAAAATGAAGGAAACTGTTCAACCTCTCCCGGCTAACATGTTTTTCCTCATTGGTCACTTTTGCCAAATGTGTATAAAAATAGCCTCCTATAAGTGGTTTATATGTCACCATATTGTTACATTCATAATGGTAAATCTTTATTGTATCTCATGTGTTTTTTGGACAAAATACTTGATGTATGAGTGATATGGTGCCAGTAGTGTTTCTGAAAAGCCATGTTGTTAGGTACTGTTGTAAGCAATAAACGGGCTTGGGTTAACTCACAAAAAGATTTTATTTAGCAATATAATACCACACAACTTCTTCTTGGGATAAATAGACCCAGAATGAACGGGGCATTGTTGGTAGTCCTATCCTCTTCAGCATATCCAACTAGTTTTGGGCCTTGAGACCAAGGCACCTTCTACACTGCCATATAAAATCCAGATTATCTGTTTTAAACTGGATGATATCACAGTGTAGACTCAGATATTCCAGTCTGAATCTACCATTATAATCCGCCATATAATCTACATTACCAGCTTCAGACTGGAATATCTAATGGTAGATTATAATCTGTTGTAATCTAGATTATATGGCAGTGTAGAAGGGGCCCAAGTGCATAATGGCTGAGTTGTAAGCAAGTACAATACGTAATCTGATAGTATATCATCATCCTTCCTCATGGCCAGATCCGTTAATTAACAGTTTTCTAACATTGTGAAGTTAGAGTTAACGTGGGAAAGTCTTATCTTAATGTGACCGATTTTTTTTATCAATGAGTCATAATATGATAAGTATTACTATGTATTATGTTTATGCCACTATTACCAAGATTTTAAATGCTCCTAGACTTATCTTAACCGCAAGCAACCACACTAGGATGATGTTTACAACCTTCTCCCACCAGTGCAACAATCAGAAGTATGATTTTCGCTACAAATCCTACAACAAATCTACAAACTGATCCCTGACGGGACAGAGTTGTCAATGTCATTGTGCTGCACCTGGGTCACTGTCTGAAGATCACTCCATTGCTCAGGGTGCTTGCTGGCAGTTAAGGTAGTGTTGGTGAGTTAATGCAGGAGATGATACATACTTAAATTTGAATTTGAAACTAAATCTGTGGTGTAGCATATATTTTCAGTTATGACTGTTGTCATGAATTCTACCCATTCCCCGTAGTTTCACCTTGGAATTTTGAAGCACTTGGAAAATTTGAATTTTCTGTAAGGCTCATCCATTTGTCTTGGTGCTCCTATGATGTGGGAGTTTTGAGTCTAATGTATCTTTACTGTCAAAACTATTTAATATTTTACATAGAGAATGAAGATCCCATTAATCATTCTACTTACTTGTGGAATGAATGAAATGTATAAGCTGAAAGGAAGTGAAACAAGTGCATACAGATACACTACTTTGACTGCACAGCTAACTTCTGGGCTTCTGAAGGTGTGGCATGCCACTGACCTGGGCATTCAAACATGAATTATTCTTCCCCAGCATTCCAGTCAAGGGCAGACGATAAAGAGGAAACCTGCTAAAAACTGTGACTCAGAGTTGCAGCTTCACTGGGTATCTCCAAACTTTCACTTCATTTTTATTTCTTCTTTCTATAATGTGACAAATATAAGAAGGTGGATTTCATTTTTAGCTGCACAGAAATCCCACCTCCATCTATAGAAGAAACACTTGTGGGAAGAGGAAAGTCTGTGGGGTTCATGCATCTCTCCCATCCACCATTCAGTTTGAGACATGCTGGCATGTGTAGGACTTCTGGGCCTGAAAGAGAGCTTATCTTACAATATTTGTGAACCTTTAGTCATTGTGATAGGAACACAGCACAGAAAGGATGCTGACTTCTGATTTACTTTCTGCTTTTAAAAGGGTCTCTCTTAGGCTTGAAATGTTTCAAAAAGGACAAAAAAGAGCAAATTTTCCCCATAGGGAAATTGGAGACACTTGGGCAAACATTTTTCAAACTTTTTACTGGAATTGGTATTGGGTGGGGACCTCCTTGTATACAATTCCTGAATGTGTTCAAATTGTCACCAAAGACCCATGGATTTGCCCCAAATCTGTGCAAATCCATGGGTTCCTGTTGAGGAGCATGAAGAAGCTGCTGCTCCATGCCCAATCTTACCTTCTCCCTCATCCCATGGGGGGAAGCATCGCCGGCCGGCTTTCCCCCCATTGAAGGGAAGACAACATGGGAAGGTTCCTGGGTTACTGCCATG
This sequence comes from Anolis carolinensis, assembly GCF_035594765.1. Taxonomy (NCBI): domain Eukaryota; kingdom Metazoa; phylum Chordata; class Lepidosauria; order Squamata; family Anolidae; genus Anolis; species Anolis carolinensis. The sequence goes on from NC_085846.1 coordinate 42,044,445, forward strand.
GCGGTATGTGCGGCTTCATCTCCCTTTTTGGCATGGAGCCCAGTTCGAAGTCCCGTTACATCATGTGAAGGGCTCTGTGCCGTAAAAAAAGGTGAGGCACCTACAATGGGCACATCGGCCTGTCTGATGAGATCATACGCTACCTTAGCATGTGTTAATAGCATTTATGTACTACAGGTATACCTCAGTTAATGTTCTGGCCATTACTTATTTAATAATTTTTTTAGAAAGAATAGAGATAGGTTGCTACATCATGATATGGAGAGGATGAGGACTAACACATCTTAAATCAATCTCACTGAAACTGGCTAATTTATTTGCATTTTATGACAGCTACTGTATATTTTAAATCACAACTGACATTAGACACTTTCTATGTATTTTAGTCATTTCATTGGGGCCCATTTTAGTGCAATTTATGTTTTATTAGTGTAACTTTTATTCAAATATTTGCTTTATTCAATTTTTAATTCTATTTTCTCTTTAGTTATAAGTATACTGATGCTATTTTGTATCATTCTTGAATTGTGTGAATTTACTATAGCATTGAATGTAGAATCATAGAATCATAGAATAGTAGAGTTGGAAGAGACCACATGGGCCATCCAGTCCAACCCCCTGCCAAGAAGCAGGAAATCGCATTCAAAGCACCCCCGACAGATGGCCATCCAGCCTCTGCTTAAAAGCCTCCAAGGAAGGAGCCTCCACCACGGCCCCGGGGAGAGAGTTCCACTGTCGAACAGCTCTCACAGTGAGGAAGTTCTTCCTGATGTTCAGGTGGAATCTCCTTTCCTGTAGTTTGAAGCCATTGTTCCGTGTCCTAGTCTGCAGGGCAGCAGAAAACAAGCTTGCTCCCTCTTCCCTATGACTTCCCTTCACATATTTGTACATGGCTATCATGTCTCCTCTCAGCCTTCTCTTTTGCAGGCTAAACATGCCCAGCTCTTTAAGCCACTCCTCATAGGGCTTGTTCTCCAGACCCTTAATCATTTTAGTCGCCCTCCTCTGGACGCTTTCCAGCTTGTCAACATCTCCCTTCAACTGTGGTGCCCAAAATTGGACACAGTATTCCAGGTGTGGTCTGACCAAGGCAGAATAGAGGGGGAGCATAACTTCCCTGGATCTAGACGCTATTCCCCTATTGATGCAGGCCAGAATCCCATTGGCTTTTTTAGCAGCCGCATCACATTGTTGGCTCATGTTTAACTTGTTGTCCACGAGGACTCCAAGGTCTTTTTCGCACACACTGCTGTCAAGCCAGGCGTCCCCCATTCTGTATCTTTGATTTCCATTTTTTCTGCCGAAGTGAAGTATCTTGCATTTGTCCCTGTTGAACTTCATTTTGTTAGTTTTGGCCCATCTTTCTAGTCTGTCAAGATCGTTTTGAATTCTGCTCCTGTCTTCTGGAGTGTTAGCTATCCCTCCCAGTTTTGTGTCGTCTGCAAACTTGATGATCGTGCCTTCTAACCCTTCGTCTAAGTCGTTAATAAAGATGTTGAACAGAACCGGGCCCAGGACGGAGCCCTGCGGCACTCCACTTGTCACTTCTTTCCATGATGAAGACGACGCATTGGTGAGCACCCTTTGGGTTCGTTCGCTTAGCCAATTACAGATCCACCTAACCGTAGTTTTGTCTAGCCCACATTTTACTAGTTTGTTTGCCAGAAGGTCGTGGGGGACTTTGTCGAAGGCCTTACTGAAATCCAGGTAGGCTACATCCACAGCATTCCCTGTATCGACCCAACTCGTAACTCTATCGAAAAAAGAGATCAGATTAGTCTGGCATGACTTGTTTTTGGTAAATCCGTGTTGACTATTAGCAATGACCGCATTTGTTTCTAAGTGTTCGCAGACCACTTCCTTAATGATCTTTTCCAGAATTTTGCCTGGTATTGATGTGAGGCTGACCGGACGGTAATTGTTTGGGTCGTTCTTTTTTCCCTTCTTGAAGATAGGGACCACATTCGCCCTCCTCCAATCTGCTGGGACTTCTCCCGTTCTCCAAGAACTCTCGAAGATAATTGCCAGTGGTTCTGAAATAACTTCCGCTAGTTCCTTCAGTACTCTTGGGTGTAGCTGATCTGGCCCTGGGGACTTGAATTCGTTTAGAGAGGCCAAGTGTTCCTGGACAACTTGTTTCCCTATTTGGGGTTGGATTTCCCCCAATCCTTCGTCCATTCCGTGTTGCTGAGGTTGAAGATGGCTTTCTTTTTCTGAGAAGACCGAGGCAAAGAAGGCATTAAGTAGTTCTGCCTTTTTTGTATGTAAACTGCTCTGAATCCCCTTGGGGAGTGGGTGGTCCAGAAATAAAATAATAATAATAATAATAATAATAATAATAATAATATTCATTGTTAGATTTATGATTTTATGAATGGTCTCATTAGAAAATTTACACTTGGCCAATTCTGGGTACATAAACTAGTTTTTAATAACAAGGAGTAGAAAATGCATACTCCTACTCCCAGCACCCTCTATCATTGCCCCCCAAACCCTGCCAGTATTTTAAGTTGGATCATGAAGGATATGTGTAACAAGTTTGGTCCAAATCTATTGTGGGTGGGATTCACCTGGCTCTTTGGATGTGACTGGACTACAACTCCCACCATCCTCTATACCCCTCCCCCAACCCTGCCAGTATTGTAAATTGGATCGTGATGGGTCTGTGTACCAAGTTTTGTCCAGATGTCATCAGACCATGTAGGAGCCATCCTGGAAGCAAACATAGATACATGCATACGTGTTTTCACTTTTAGATTAAAGATACGCGTATATGAAATGAAAGAATCAGGTCAAGTAAGCCTTGCACATGTAAACAGTCATCTAGAGACCAAGGTCCTACCAAAATGCACGGATTATTTTTTCCTCCATCAATTTCCACTTATGATTTACGTGTTGGTGGTCAGATGTCTAGATTTATTCTTTTTTTTGCATGTTTGGAATAGCTTGTGAAGCAGGCTTATATGCTCTCCATTTTGCCCTCTATGTTGCTATTAAGATACACTCAGTAAGTGATTCTGGAGGCAATTGCTCTATGCCTTGCCTGTTGCCAGCTGACATACCCAGTTACAATAGGATCAACTAGAACAGAATCCCATTCTTACCCAGTTCTGGGTTTATTGCATTTTTTATTGCAAACACCTTGCTGCTAAGTCTGTTTCTCCATTTTATAGTGTTGAAACTACTAAAAAAACTCTTCCAACTAGACAGATTACAAGAAGAAAGTGGACTGGAAAGGCATAAAAAACTTTTTAAAAAGAAGCTTTTTTCTGAAAGGCTTTGTTAATGGTGGTATGCCTGTACTGCACACTTTTCCTACGATTTTAGTGCTCTGTTTTCTCAGCTGTTCTCATGCCTACTCTGTAAAGGAGGTCAGTAGTTATTAAGTTCATATTATAGGTTAGGATGTGTGGGTGGAGTTGAGAAAACGCTGGTTTGCTGGAGGCAACCTGAGGAATTTGTGGCCAACACAATTATTTAATACAAATAACACAATGTTGTCTTTCTTGAGAAGGTGCTATATGAGCTAATTTTCATCACATTTCAGAAGAAATATTTTTAATGTATCTAATACATACACAAATCTACTTTGCACTTAGTTAACAGAGGAAGGAAGGAAGGAGGGGAGAGCATAGTCTTGGCTTTTGTTGTAAATTCAGGCACAAGCAAACTGCCACTTAAGTTGCACATGCTTCCACATATATAATTGTTAGTATCTTGATCACCCTCTGAATCAAGATACTAGCATGTGTCCAGGTTTTCATCTGTGAAATATTGTATCCATCTAGTTTTATTTTTATCCTTTACAATTTTATCTTGTAAATCGCCTAGAGCATCTTGGATGGAGGGCGATTAATAAGTAATTAAATGATGATGATGATGATGATGATAGTTGAACCCATTGTTATCCCCTAAATATTAATTTTCCTTTTTGAGGGACTTTTTCTATGCGGAAAAAAAATCTGTGATTACTCCCACTTGTCTGAAGTGATACAGTGGCAGACACATACATTGTCACAACTAGAAACTAGAAAACTAGAAAGTTTTTACTGGAACTTAACAGTTTCTTTATCTGTCTCCCTTTTTATGGTTTTCCAATACACTTGGTAATGATTTTATTTTCTTATCATCTATATACTGTAATGGTATTGTCTCATAGTCCTGGCATATGAATATAATACTCATTATAGATGTAAATCTTCATAAATTTTATTCTTGCCGGCAAACATGTTATAATTTTTCTTCTCTGCAGTCTTCAGAATCTAATCGGCTGGGACTTACTCATTGCAAAAAATGCATATGGTCCTTTCCATCAGAAGATTCCTGATACTTATGAAATCTGTTTAAAAAAAAAAAATCTTTCAATTTCTAATTTGCACACTTAAGCAGGGCCAGAGCATTTGTGCTGAAACAGTTCTGATAGTGGATGCATATTCTTCTGTATTTTATCAGAAAAGCATTTCCTAGCTAGATAATAGGATAGTCAATATGGATTACTTTTTGAAACACGATAATAGCAGCAGAAATATTGTTTGATCAAACTTGGAAAAGCACAGATGATGAAAGAATGGGTTGCTAAGATTACACTTGGCTCGAATTGCTGCATTTATGTAATGTGCTTCTAAAGGGTAAACAATCAGAATATTTTTTTTTAATTATTGGAAATAATGTATGGACTTTTGGAGCAATAAGTAATCTAACAGTTATCAGGAGTATTTTGTTAGATCTAGAATGGAAAAATACTACTGTTTCTCTTTTTATTTTTTATTTTCATTGTAGTTGAGATTGTAGGTTTCAGAGTTCAAAATCCCAATTTATATGTTATTTTTTCTATCTATTAATTTTTAAATCATTACTGTAAATAAAAGCCAGAAACTGAAAAAAGGGTGATGGGGGGCAAAAAGAAAAGCATTTTCTAGTTTAGGAGCAATGAATTCTCATTCCCTTTGGAAAAGCATTCTTGGAAAAAATCTCAAAGGGCTACCTTTGCCATCGGTTCTGCAAGTAACCTACCATTCCTATGGCATTAATCATGATTTTTGTGCCAATTGTTTGCCACTCCTTCCTGATGGCGATTTAATATGTCAGTTTCATTCAAAGTGTGCTTTGGGCATTTGAGGAATTCTGATTTTCCCCTTTGTTGTAGCACCAAAGCATCAACCCAGCAGGACCTAGTTGTATTCAGTTTTTGGGACCTATGCATTCAATGTGGAATGTAAGCTGGACTACATTAGCCAAGAATTCAAACATTTAGAAATATTTGTAATTTAAGGAGCAGCCATTGACTGATTTACATAATAGTTCACTGCAATAAAAATAGGGCTTGGGGAAGTTTTTAAGATGATAGAATCCTGAACCATGGCACAGTTGTCTAATATATAACTTTCTCAAGCTCTTAAGTGGTCAGAATTCTTAAATATGTACATTTAAAAGACAAAGTTCTTTACTTTTAAGGGAAGTATTGTGTGAGCTGTACTGTAGTTACATCAGTTTCATACTATTTGAACACCCATAGTTCATTTGTTGGATCTGAGACCTTTTCATGGCTTTTGGGGTTCCAGTGCTACAATAACAATTTTACACATTCCTAGAATTTGTATTTGGAAGATGTACTTAGAATTCCCTGTGGAAAGCTCTCGTGATCTCTCTTGAACTACAGTAGAAAACTCTATTCCAGGAAATTACAAATTGCAGGATTCCATGGGATGTAGCAATTAAAGTGATTCAAACTTTATAATGTAGGCAGCCAAACTTTCAATACCAAAGAATCATTCATTTTCAGTACAAAATCCCATCTCTGTAATACTGTAAATCCAGATGGAAGGACTAAGTCTGCACTATCATATGATTCATGTCTGTTCTAATTATTTATATGCTGACAATGGACACACTGTGGTGGGACGTTTTAGTAGTTTTGTAGCCCTATTCATTTTAACGAGGCTTCTTCAAAACACCCTTCCTTCTGATGTCAATGCTAACATGATGCATTCCTGAGATACAAGGTGTCAGTAAAGAATGTGCACTTCAAAGTTTCAAAGAAGTCCCAAACCACTAATCCACTAACTAACATCACAAGAAGATATTTTATGAGTTTCCCTGCCATTTTAATTTGTAATTTGCAGTTTTCTACTTGGTGTAATCTCTGATTTTTTCAGTCTCATGATCAAATCAAGCATTAATATATATGTTTCCTAATCAAGCTGTGCTTTAATGAGCACCTGAATCTTGAACTGACAACACAGCACATATATCAAAATGCACACCAAATATCAGGGCATTTACACAGGCAATGGAATGCCTGAGATGACCCCCCCCCCCAAAAAAAAGGTTAATGTCTGCATGCACACCCAGGTGGTCCAAAGCCCAGACGAGATTTGAAAATCAATTCACTAAAGTTAAATGTGAGAAATATGAAAATTAATTGATGTGCCGGGCTGTGGTGCCGGCTGGAAAGCAAGCCAGCTGCAACAAATCACTCTGACCAACAGGTCATGAGTTCGAGGCCAGCCCGTGCCTGCGTCTTGTCTCTGTCTCTGTTCTATGTTATGGCATTGAATGTTTGCCTTTATGTGTGCAATGTGATCCACCCTGAGTCCCCTTCGGGATGAGAAGGACGGAATATAAATGCTATAAATAAATAAATAAATAAATACCAACACTAAACACCAACATTTAATTAGTTAAATTTTAATTAATTCATTGTTTAGCATGTTCATTTTGGAGCAGAAAATGACATCTTTAAGTTTGGCTCTTTTAGTTTTAAAGCCTTTCACCAACCAAGATTATTTCCTGCAGATGGATTACAATGCCAATAATACATTTGTTCAATGTATTATTGAAGGCTTTCATAGCCAGAATCACTGGGATATTGTGTGGCTTCCAGGCTGTATGGCCATGTTCTAGCAGCATTTTCTCCCGAGGTTTCGCCTGTGCTTGGAGCCCCCAGTGGCAAGCAGATTAAATTGCTGAGCTGCTCAACTTGATGTCCAAAAGGTCAGCAGTTCGAATATTGGGAGTGGGGTGAGCTCCCACTGTTAGCCCCAGCTTCTGCCACCCTAGCTGTTTGAAATTATGCAAATATGAGTAGATCAATAGGTACCACTCCGGTGAGAAAGTAACGGCATTCCATGAAGTCATGCTGGCCACATGACCTTGGGGGTGTCTATGGACAACACTGGCTCTTTGGCTTAGGAATGGAGATGAGCACCACACCACTTAGTCAGAGACCACTAGGGGGTGTTACAGAGAGAAGGAAACTTCATTTTATTGGTATCCACACTTTCCACATAAAATGAAGTAACCACCTCTCTCTAGCGCTCCCTAGTGGCCTCCGCACTGATAATGGAACAGTACTTGATATCGATATGCCATGTGAGATCTTGATTGATATGGTATAAATGCTTAGCATAAGAATTGTACAAAGGAAGGAGAACAACATGACTTCCATGTGCCTGGTGAAACTATCTTAGCATTCAGATTAACTTGATTCAGTGAAGACAGGACCACTTGTTTTTTTCTGTTAAGTGTAAAAGTGTTCCTGAGGAATGGGTTATCCTTAGGGGAGTTGCACCTGGCTTGTCTACATAGTGCCTCCATTGAATTCTGCAAATGATCCGGGTGGACTGCCAAGCAATAGTAATGATGCTTCATTGACACCTGCCAGGAAGGGATTTGCCCTGGGGTCCTCCTTCACCACATGCTTCCTGCTGGAGACATGTGCTTTCTTGTTCCTCCTCCTCCCACATCCGACTGAGTCAGAGATCTAACAAGGGGTGACCAGAGATTGCCCAAAGTGAGTGTAACTTAATGCAGCTCTATCAAGGATTCTGGGAAGCAAGGAAACCATCTGAATCTTACTCTTGGTTCATCTGGCCCAGTACTATCAATCTGTTTGGTGGCAGCTCAATAAGGTTTCAGGCACGGGTTTTTTTTTTTTGGTTATACCTGAAGAACCTTAGTAACATTCTCTTGTGCTCTCCCAACCAAGAATGAACCTGACCCAATCCTGCTTTGCTTCCAAGATTGGGAAAAAAATCAGTTGTGTTCCGAGTGACGTAATGGCATCTTGGTCACTCACTCCTGGTCATTATAATCAAATTGAGCTGCCTCTCTGCAAAAGGACATGCCATGGACCCGGGTATCCATTGAGATTTGGTTTCAAGATCCCCGATGGATCTTAAAACCAAAATATGTGGGTGCTCAAAACCCATTATATACAATGCCACAGGAAAATCCTGTTTCTTATATTCAATGGCAAATCAGTGTTTGCTTTTGTGATTTTTTAAAGCTGTGGATGGTTGTATCCATGGATATAAAAGGTCTAACTGCATTTGGAAAAAATGCTGATTGTCCCACATTTCGGACATCACTTTTCCAGAAGACTATATGAGCAGATGGGATACTGAATTGATAACAATAGCTAGGAATTGTTCTAGATTTAAATACAAGATTAGTTTTATGTAATTGTAAGCAAATAATTGGACCAGTATAAAATTATTTGATTGCTTTATATCAGAAAAAATCCAAATACTGTGAAAGTGATTCTAGCTTTGCATAGGCTGCCTATGTAAGTACTGTTTGTTCTTTGACTTCAGTGAAATTACTTCTAGTTTATACTGCTATGGGTGAGCTGTAGGACTATAGAACAATCTCATAACTACCTGGTTTGTTCGCCTGCATGATAGAGGAATGCTGTTGCCTTGATGCATATCAATAGTAAACCAATGTTCACCAGAAAATATGTCACTCTTGATGGCTAATCTACGTACCTTAAACATTCCAGCTCATGAAATAATTTATTGTTGAACTTTAATTGTCAAGAAATATGTATAATATTTATTTCTTTAAAAATTGTTTTCTTTTGTGCTTAATTTAACTATTTGAATTTTATGTGCTCAGAAACCATGTATCACAAAAGGAAACCATGAATAAATAAAAATTCCATTCCTCCTGACTCTTTGCCAAAATGAGAATTTCATACCAGCTCTTGAAATGTGTAAACTCACTAGAACAAAGCCTGGGCAAGCCTGTAGACATAGTGATTACACACGTCTTAGAGGAGGTTCTCCCTCGTCCTGAATGCAGTGAATAAGCACAGAAACCCATTAATCGTTTTCTTTTCTTTTTGTCACTGGTATGTTTGTTATGCTTCCTTAGGAATCCTATTGTTTGCTGGAAACACCTGATATTGCAATTGCTGTCATGATGTCAGCAGTAATTTTGCCATAGCGCTAGGAAACTTTCCACAAAGGGAGGTCCGATACCTGTGCGATTTTTATTTTTTTTAAATACCCAATTTCTTCCAGCTGTCTACTATATTCTCAAAATTACTTACATAACTGCATCAGTCAATTAAATGTTAATATATAGTATGACTCCCTTTATCTATGGGGGACACATTCCTGTCTTATGCAGAATATGAAAAATTGTGAATAACAGCTAACCCTGTTGAAATAAAGGGCTTTTGACCCAATAGTACCAGGGAATGATACTAGATAATCTTGAAAATGCATCAAAAGAACAATTTTTTTAAAGTGAAAGAGGCACCACTCACATGGATATAAGGGCTGTACTGTATATCCAAATCACAATTTCTATAGAGAGCTTCGAATATTATTTTTTAGAATGACTTAGTTATTTATTACTCTCATCAATCAATAAATCAATTACTGCGGTCCTGAAAGTTTACTTTCATAGTTACTCATTACTAGCATATTGCCGTTCATATTATGGTACTTTTTTTCCTTTTGAAAGATGCAGGGAAATGCTCTCTGGTTTCCCCAAATGGCCAATTCAGATATTGCACCCTGAAAATATTGAGAAAAATGTAAAAGTAATTTTCCCATCTATAGTACAAGGTGGCCAATCAAGCGACCCTTCCTCCTCATTGCTCTGAGTCGGTACACAGATAAAAGTAGTGATTAAAAGGCACTACTTCTACTTCATCGTTGTAAATGGACAAAAAAACTGATCCATTTACAGTTCAGTACCCCCACCTCCAGTAAACAACTTCCAAAACCTATCTTACTATATTTTTATTAGATCAAAAGGTAAAGATGGGTGTAAAGATGGGAAAATAGCAAGGTAAATATGGGAAATTAAAGAAGGAAAGTGATGTTAGGTAGTGGTTCTCAATCTGTGGGTCCCCAGATGTTTTGGCCTTCAACTCCCAGAAATCCTAATAGCTGGGATTTCTGGGAGTTGTAGGCCAAAACACCAAGGATCCACAGGTTGAGAACCACTGTATTAGAATCAATTTAACAATATAATAACATATAATACTCATATTATACTATCTAATATTATAATATATTGTATATACAGATAATATTGATTATAATGTAATACAATATAATAATACACTATTATAATTGTATTTTTTCTTCGTGTACTCTGTGAATGCACACTAATGGAGAAGGCTGCGCCTGCGCAGGCTCCAACGGATACTCTTCCAAGCTAAAGTTTGAAATTTGGCGGTAACCCCGCCCCTCTCCCCGGAGGGTATAAAGGGCGCCCTCCGCGCTCGCTCTCCAGTTCCTTTTTTTCCGCCGCAAAGCTCACTTCGGACTCTTCGTTCTTATGTCGACCACGCGTTTTAAGCGGTGCACTCAGTGTGCCGCTAAGATTCCAGATTCCGACGGTCACGCTAAGTGCCTTTTCTGCCTCGGCGAAAGCCACGTCGTCGGTACCTGCCGCTTTTGCCTGGCCTTTACAGCTCAGGCCCGAAGAAATAGAGCTGTGAGACTCCGCACAGCTCTCTACGAAAAAACTCTTGCTCCTGAGGCTTCTACTTCCACCTCGGCCTCGATGGCGTCCAGGCCTGCTCCGTCGGTATCACCCAAAACCTCGAAAGCTTCGAGACCAAAACCAGCCAAACCGCCCTGCACGGTGACCACCGCCACGGTTTCCACTCGGTCGGGCAAAATGGGCCCTTCATCGACTTCGAGTTCGGTGACTTCAGCCATTTCCACTCGATCCCGCCTAGCTTCGCCGCCATCTTCTTCCGCCATGAAGATTGCCTTCAAGAGGGCTCAGGAGGAATCCAGACGGGCCCAATCTGACTCGGCAGCTGTGTGCCCGATCCTTCCGACGCCGGGAAAATCGCTGAGGGTCGCGTCGAAGCAACCTCCAGCAAAGAAACGAATGATCCAGAGGTCGTCCTCCTCAGCGTCTTCGAAGAAGGACGTCCCCTCCTCTGTGGCCTCCTCTAGGAGATCCTCTCCTATCCAACCAGCACAACGCCTCCGCTCCTCTTCCTCTCCTCATGGTCAGTCCTCGGATGCGGACGCTCAACCCTCCCCCGACCGGTCGGTCAGGACAGTTATTAAAGCTCCCCAGCCAGCACCATCTCGTCTTCCGGCTCGACAAGAGCTTTTTCCCCCGGGTCAAACACCCGAGAGGGGTAGACAAATGACGCGCTTAGCCCGTGCCGCCCAGGCTTCCGCGTCCAAGGGCGTTCGTCCACAGCTGGCTCCCGCTGCTCTTGAGATGATACCTCATCAGGACTCTGCGCTTGTTTCTCCTCCCCGGTACCCTCAAGGGCCCGAGGAGGATGACCCCGATATCGAACACCCCGAGTCGATCCTCTCCACCTCCGTTGTCTCTCTCGGTCTCGACCTCTCCCCGCCTCATGACGCCTACGAGGTCGACCCACCTTCTCCGACGGATAATATCCGGGCTTTCTCCAACCAGATGGTCAGAATGGCAGACGCTCTGGGGATGGAAATTAAGCAAACCTCAAAAGCTGTTACCAACCCCGTTTTCAAGAGGGTCCAAGCTCAAGCCCCACCAGCCACCTTGCTGCCTTTTCTTCCATACCTCCTGGACGTAATCCAGGCATCTTGGAAGACTCCATCTTCGATACCTCCAACCTCTAAGAAAATAGAGGCCTGCTACCGAACCGATGATGAAGCCTTGGAATGGCTCAAGCATCAACCTGACCCAAACTCCATGGTGGTAAAGGCCTCCCAATCGTCGGGTCGACAGTCCAACTCCCCTGCCGACAGGGAAGGTAAACGATTTGATGCGGTAGGCCGCAAGCTGTACTCCGGCGCTCTCCTCCTTTGCCGCATGGGGAACTACGGGGTCTGCATGGGCGCTTATCAACAGATCCTCTGGGAAAAAGCCCAACCTTTCTTCGCCAAACTTTCTGACGAAGACCGGTCAGTCCTTTCAACCCTCCAACAGGAGGCGGACTCCCTCGCACACCACCAAATTCAAATGGCTAAACATACTGGCGATACCGCCGGAAAAATGATTGCCCACGCAGTTGCGGTCAGACGGCATGCATGGCTTCGGTCCTCAGGACTCTCTTCTTCCTCTCGACAAGTGATCGAAGACCTTCCTTTCGACACCCAGGGCCTTTTCAACTCTGGTACTGATGACAAACTGAAGTCCAATCATGACTTCAAGATCCTCGCAACAAAGTGCGGGACCGATCAACCTCAGGCTCAGCGGACCCGATGGTTCCCGCAACGGTACCATCGCTACCCTCAGCCTTTTCGTCACCAACCGTTTCGACGCTCATCGAGCTCGAGTCACCACAGTCATCAGCAACAACCTCGCCGCCAGCACCAGGTCCCGAAAGGTTGGGGCAAGGGTGCTGCAGCTATGCCACAACCCCAACGACGGGCCTGACGCCCACTCTCTCGGGGACTTTTCTACCTTCACTACTACTGCCACTGCCATGCCTTTCCTAGGCTCCGACCAGAACCTTCCTCTTTGCTCTTTCCTCGATCGCCTAGCTCCTTTCTACCGCGAATGGGAGTCTATTACCTCAGATGCCTGGGTTCTTCGCATTGTCAGAGACGGCTATGCCTTGGAATTCGAAACTTTGCCCCCCACGGGTCACATCCTCCACACCGACCCTTCACCGGAAATATGCTTCGAGGTCGACTCCCTTCTGGTGAAGGGCGCAATCCAGCCTTCTCCTTCCGAGCAGGACACTCGAGGTTTCTTCTCAAGATACTTTACGGTTCCCAAAAGGGGCGGAGGCCTATCCTCGACCTGCGAGCCTTAAACCTCTTCATTCTGCCTTCAAAATTTCGAATGGTCTCGGTGGCCTCGATTCTCCCGATGCTCCGACACGGAGACTACTTTGCCTCTATAGACTTACGCGATGCGTATTTCCACATCTCGGTACGTCGATCTCACAGACGCTTCCTTTCCTTCAAACTCCTGGGACAGTCTTACCAGTTCACAGTTCTCCCTTTCGGCCTCGTCACGGCCCCAAGGGTCTTTACGAAGGTGGTCGCCGTGGTGGCATAATGGTCTTATTTAGACGATTGGATGATTGTCGCGTCCGACCCCTCATCCCTTCAAAACCATGTCTCTCAAGCTCTTTCTCTTCTACAACGGCTGGGCCTTCAGTTGAATGTCTCAAAGTCCCAACTCCTCCCGGCCACAGAAATCCGCTTCATCGGAGCTCTCTTCAACTCCATCGCGGAAACCGCCTCCCTACCGAAGGACAGGTTCCTAGCCCTTCAACAACACCTTTCTCTCCTCCTCCGCAACCGCAGGATCCGAGCCCACTCTGTCCAGGTTCTTCTGGGTCACATGGCCTCCACGGTCATGGTTACTCCTTTCACCAGACTACGTCTCAGACCTCTCCAAAGATGGTTTATAGACTCTTTCAAACCCCATCGGCATCCGAGCTCAATGTTTCTCACGGTACCGAACCAGGTTCGCCTCTCCCTTCGTTGGTGGCAGGACCCAGCGAACGTTTGTGTGGGACTTCCCTTCCATCCCTCCCTCCTGTCAGTCACCATCACGACCGACGCCTCCAATTTTGCGTGGGGAGCCCACATGTCAAACCTCACTGTCAGGGACCTTTGGTCCATCCAAGAGAAGTCTCACCACATAAACTTTCTAGAACTGTTATCAATCTTCAAAGCCCTCCGGGCGTTTGCTCGCTTTCTTCCCCACAAGACTGTTCTGATCCAAACGGACAACGTAGTAGCGATGTACTACATCAACAAACAAGGGGGTACGGGCTTGAGAAAACTGATGGCTCTCTCGATGGACATTTGGCTATGGTGCATAGCGAGACACATAACCCTGTCGGCGGTTCACCTTCCGGGGGCTCAAAACACGCTAGCAGACTCTAAGCAGAATAACAACCTCCCCCCACAAATGGCGTCTCGATCCCGAAATCCTGAAATCCGTCTTCGACGATTGGGGCTGGCCAGCTCTGGACCTTTTTGCCTCCCCCTCGAACGCTCAACTTCCTTGCTTCGGAGCGAGACTACTTCCAAACTCGACTCCGGGCTGTCTCGGAGATGCGTTTCTCCTCGACTGGACTCTCGAGCCCGTCTACCTTTTTCCTCCCTTCCCTCTCATCTCGAGGGTAATAGAGAGACTCTATCTAACGCCAACATCGGCCATCCTGATCGCCCCTGCATGGCCACGCCAGCCGTGGTACCCAACTCTACTCCGGATGTGTGCGGATCCTCCCCGCACTCTCCCAACTCTCCCTCATCTACTATCTTCACAGAGGGGACAGGTCCTACACCTGACTGCCTGGAGGATACTTCCTTAAATTCTCTCCACCCAGACCTGCAGGCGATCCTTCGTGCCGCCCATAAGCCGGCCACGTCAAAGGCCTATGCTTACAAGCTTGCAAAATTCCAAACTTTCCTTCGGGACCGACACGTCGATCCTGCCTCTACTTCGATCCCGCTGGTCCTGGACTTCCTACTTTCTCTTGCGGATCGTCAACTCTCTCTGGCCTCGATAAAATCCTATCTCGCTGCTCTCTCCTGGCATTTCCAACGTCAGGGACAACCCTCTCTCTTTTCTAACAACCTCATTAAGACCTTTCTTCGAGGTTACAACAACCTGCACCCTCCAGTTCAACCTCCGACTCCCGGATGGAGCCTCGAACTCGTCCTTTCTCAACTAGCTTCAGCTCCCTTCGAACCTATGGCCTCCGCAGACCTCTTGGAAGACTGCCTTCCTAATCGCTATCACCTCTGCGCGCAGGCCTTCGGAACTGGCTGCTCTTCGGGTGGACGAACCCTACCTCCATTTCCACCATGACAGGGCTGTTCTTCGCCCGGACATCACCTTCCGACCTAAGGTGGTCTCTGCTTTTCACCTTAACCAGGACATAATACTCCCTGCTTTCTTTCCTAATCTTTCCTAAGCCCTCCTTTTCTACAAGGACAGGACTAAGGACATACGTAAGTCACCTAGACTGTTTGTGGCTTATGCTGCCCATAAGCTGGGCGAACCACTTTCTTCTCAAAGACTCTCGCACTGGATTGCTCAGACTATCGAACTCGCTTACCAGCTGGCTAAACGCCAACCCCCCTCTTCGATCCGCCCTAGATCAACGAGGGGCCTTTCCACCTCTACTGCCTTCCTGAGGGGCGTCCCTCTCGACTCCATCTGTCGAGCGGCTATCTGGTCCACTCCATCCACCTTTGTTTCACACTACAGGATGGACTCAAAGAACCTCAAGGACTCGGCCTTTGCCAGGTCTATCCTTTCCTCCTGCCTTGCCTAACGTTATTTGCCTTACTCAAAACCAGTTTTTTTTGGTTATCCTTTCTTACAAGTTGACCGCTGTCATTCAGCCTTTATTTACACGATATGTTCATGGGTTCATTAACGCAGTGCTTGTGTACTATACTTACCCACTGCACTGAAATGTATTTCATGAATACCTCTACCTCTGTTTCAGGGAATCGGTCTATACTTACCTCTGTAATTTCTTACAGACTATCGCTCACATACAATGTTGTGATTGTGTTCTGGGTCCTAATAACAAGGATCGGTTTTTTTGCACTATATGCTGTTGCATCGTTTTCTTTGACTATTGCACTTGTTTTTTTGCACCTTGTGCTCAATAAATGTGTTGTTTGGACACTAAACTTGTTATCGGGTTTGCTATCCCACCTACCTACACCTCAGCTTGCTAGTCTCCATTAGTGTGCATTCACAGAGTACACGAAGAAAAAGGACAGGTTGCTTACCTGTAACCGTGTTTCTTCGAGTGTATTCTGTGAATTCACACAATCCCGCCCTTCCTTCCCCACATGCAAACCTCTCCCTTTCTCGCTGCCTTTTCGGCGTAGGAACTGGAGAGCGAGCGCGGAGGGGCCCTTTATACCCTCCGGGGAGAGGGGCGGGGTTACCGCCAAATTTCAAACTTTAGCTTGGAAGAGTATCCGTTGGAGCCTGCGCAGGCGCAGCCTTCTCCATTAGTGTGAATTCACAGAGTACACTCGAAGAAACACGGTTACAGGTAAGCAACCTGTCCGTATTACATGTAATATTACCAATAATATTGCAATATAGTCGTATAGTACAATATAATAATATATAATGCTTATATTGTGCTATACTAATAATATAATATATTGGGTTGTTGTGTGTCTTTCGGGCTGTGTGGCCATGTTCCAGAAGCATTCTCTCCTGACGTTTCACCCACATCTATGGCAGGCATCCTCAGAGGACCTCACAACCTCTGAGGATGCCTGCCATAGATGTGGGCGAAACGTCAGGAGAGAATGCTTCTGGAACATGGCCACACAGCCCGAAAGACACACAACAACCCTGTGATCCTGGCCATGAAAGCCTTCGACAATATAATATATTGCATGTATATATAACTTGTAAGCTGCCCTGAGTCCCCTTTGGGGGTGAGAAGGGTGGGATATAAATGTCACTAATAATAAATAAAAGTGTCTACATTTTTGCTTTGGGATGTTATAAATGTGTCTGTGAAGATAAAAAGAAAGCCATACACTCTTGTGGCCAGGCCAATTGGAACAAAAACAATAAGCCACAGTTAATACAAACCAACTTAGTTATCAAAGTAACTCATTAGAAAATGGTCACTTACTAGTCTTCAAGCAAAACAACAAAAAGATAGCTAGGATCATACTTCTCTGCCAACCTTGCTTTTGAAAAGGAAGTTCTATTGAATTTAAAGAAATTGTTCTCTGCTAGGGAAAATATTTTATTTAGCTCATTTATGGATGAGAACAAAAAGTATTTGTTCCTAAATAGGGTCAAAGGAATTGAGATGTAAAAGTGAAATGGATATATATTCATTCCTCTGAGCAAAGGTGGGTAAGGATGATCTTCCAGATGGGCACTTTCGTTCCCATATCCCCTTGCCAATAGCTATGCTAGTAGGCCTGATGGGAGTTGCAGTTCAAAATTAATTGGAAATGTGGTTCTGGAAAAGAGTTTTACAGTTACCATAGATATCTAAAAAGACAAATCAACTAATTTTAGAGCAAATCAAGTCTGAACTCCAAGTAGAAGTGAAGGTGGCTATCGTATTTTGGACATGTCATGAGATGACTAATTGGTAAAATAGAAGGTAGTTGGAAAAGAGGGAGACACCACTATAGATGGATAGACTTAACCAAGGAAGCCACAATCATTTATTTGGAAGACCTGAGCAAGACAGTTGATGGCTGGGGCTCTTGCGGGGTCTCTCATTCAGTGTCATCAATAAGTTGAAATTAAATTGAAAACATAGCAGCAACATATAGGATTTCAATTTTGATCAAGGCGTGGGGCTACTATTGATGCATCAGACCCTTTAGCAACACTTTGGCCAGTATCCATAAGCAGGTGATAACTTTAGTTTAGAAAAGCTTACATTTGATTGACAAGAACAGACGATATATACTAGGGATGCAAATATTTAGTTATCTTGCATGAAAAAATAAACCAGATAACCAAATATTTTTTCTCTCTGCTGGACAAGTGTTTGTGCATTTTGAATGATTTCTTGCATTTAGGGATGCCTTCTTAAGAATGAAATTTTGTATCAAAAAATAGGTTTGTGTGAAAACCTGGACTTTTCACATAAAATCATGTCTGCATAGAACACAATAATATTTGAGCAAAGTAAAGTGCTTGCACTTTTTTCACAAACCCAAACTTTTTTTTTGCACTAAAATAAGGGTTTTGTGAATTTTTAAAAAAGCAAATACTGTATTTTAATCCATTGTAAGACACCATCGATTGTAAGATGTACCCTAATTTCAGCACCGCCACCACCAACAAAAATACATAATATACACCTATGATTCTAAGATGCACCCCATTTTAGAGATGTTTCTATAGGAAACAAGTGAATCTTGGAATGGAAAAAACACATTAATTCCACAATGTGAAAAAAATATAATATAATCTTTAATATGCCAAAATGCCATTTCTCACAGAGTAACAAAATTTCGATTCTCCTTTATATCTTGAGTTTTGATCAATTGTTTTTTCCAGTCCACTGCCAGTTCTACAATGGACTGTGAAAGGTGTACCATTTTTATTCCATAGCAGAAGCCTGCATACCACAGAAGTGCAAACAAAGCAAAGGTGACAGGTTTCCACTAAATACAGTGACTCACACTATGTGAATGGAGAAAAGGAGAACCACGATGAAACCAGATTATTCTGCCCTCTGTAGCAGTAAATATTGGAAATATTTCATTAAAATTTAACATGATCCTTTTAGCTTTAACTGGTTTTTTTCTTTTCTCTGTGCTTTGAGGTTCTCACTGCAGCCTCTAGTGGAAGGATTGCAGATGGTTTCCATGTCATCTCTTCTCTGGAGTAGTCTGTTTATGATCCTTGTCCTCATTCTTTGAGAAGGTCACTGCTCACAGGATGTGGTGCAGATGCAACCGCAATAACACAGAAAAATGCCCGTACCTTTACAATGAACTGGGTCTCTGCTGCCAGGCAGATGGGTTTTGGAATCCATGTTGGCATCATGGCCAAATGTTAACAATTACCCAGTGTGGCATGAAATGATTCATTTGTATTCGTGACTTTGGGTAGAGCTACACTGTGAATTATTGCAGTTCAACACCACTTTAACTGCCGTAGGTCAATGCTATGGAACAATTGGAGCTGTAGTTTGGTGAGGCATCAGCACCCTGGCAGAGAAGATTAAAGATCTTGTAAAATTATAACTCCCATGAATCTTTAGAATTAAGTACTTAAAGTGGTGCCAAACAACAATAATCCTACATTGTAGATACACCCTTTGATACTTTTTTGCATTAGTTTGCCAGTTTGGAGCTGGGAAAACATCTGATGAAAGGGAACAGACTAGGTGATTAATTTTCTTCTGGTATTAACTTGTATTAACTCTCATAACTATTTGGTGGCAGAGATGGGTTACACTTGTGCCCTTTATTTTCTTTGTTTGCTTCTGCTTTATATAACACTTGAAATTAATCTTCCATTGGCCTCACTGGAGAGGGGGGGATACAGCTCACTATGATAACTAAACTAGATCCCTTGCTGGGGATAGTCTGAATAAATTTTGCAATTTAGGGATCCAGTTCCATCATTGGCAATGATGGAGTGCTAGACCCTGTCAGTGAAAAGGCTGGAATGCTTATCTGCTGTGTATCATCCACTGCACCATTCATCACTAACTAAGATTATCTTATGGTAGTTATGTCTGTCAGTGTTTGGCCTAGAAAGAACTATTGGGAGGCCCAAAACTATGGTGGGTGCTAGATAAACACTGGGGTTTGGTTCCAGGCATTATGTCTTCCCGTGGATACCAAAATCCATGGATGCTCAAGTCCCAGGATATACAGTGGTATAGTAAAATGTTTCCCCTTATATAAAATGCAAAATCTAAGTTTGGTAAGTTTCATTCAAGAGTGGTTCATGGCTACAGAGATATAACGATTTCAAATTGAGTCAATCTTTCTGAAACACCCAGTATATATAGCAGAGAAATGTTGGGTCTTAGTATTGTAGCATAGTGCTGTACAAAATGTGACTCTTGTCTTTCAGGAAGTTGGGGAGTTGATCTTATTATGTGAACTGTCCCCGGGCAGGTATTATATGAACAAACTGTAAACATATCTGTCTCAGAGATGCTGTTTGTCACATAAGTGCAACGTGTGCGCATACCACCAGCAGGCAAGCTGTTGTTTTGAAGTTAAAGCTTATGAGGATGAGGCAAGGCAATCCGGGTGAAAGACACCATGGAATGACATACCAAGAAGAAATAAAGTCATGGAGTACATTTAGACTTCTCTGACTTCCTCTCTCTCTTCCCAAAGAGGTGAGGTTTGGGATTGTAACTACTTATGCATCCTTCATACATCACCCTGCAATTTTATGATATGCAGTGAAATATAAGTCTTCACAGAAATAAATGAAATGGGTTGACAACTGCTCATCTTTCTGCACTCATCTGGGAAGAGGGAGGTATTTTTAAAGCTATTGTTTGGGTACCCTGTACTGTTCCAATTCTAATCTGATATCATTAAAGATCAAAGCAACCTGTCTTGGGCTACAGGTCATAGTCAACCTTTGGAGGTTCCTCAGCAGCTCAGGGAGTTTCTTCTCACTTTATCTATGATCAGTGATTGAAGACTGGTGATAAGAACCTATTTAAAGCCTGGGAAAGTTTTGCAGTGAAGTGAGCTCTGGTTTGTGGCCCTGGAAGACAAGGAGAGAAAGACCTCTCATTTCTAGACTGTCAAGGTTTTGCATAGATAATGAGTTGTTCTAATCCACAGACCAATAAGGTTTAGCACAGAAGTTTTTGCAGGGCACAAGAGATCCAGTGATAGACTGGAAACCTTTTGGATGATCCATGTGAACTGGCAGAAAGGTTGCATGTCTGAAAGTTGTACGGGTGCCAGTTTATAAGATCTGTATCTAATTCCTTTCCATGTTGCCTTATGCAGTGCCCTTGGTCTTACTCACATCTGGAATACAGCCTCCAAGATATTTCCCTTCCCAGGAACAGTTCCCTGCTTCTGCTCTATATACTCACTTGTGGCATAGGTGGATGATGTTGCATTGGGCACTAATAAGGATGATCTTTTCAGTGTATTTGTGACACATTTTAATTGAGGAATCGTGATGGGATTGTAGTTAAGCAACATACAGAGGCAGAGAGGGTGGGGGGGACAGAAATACAAAGAAATTGCAAGATGTGATATACTACAGATGTCAAAGAGGTGGCACCATTTCTAGAGCAACTCCAAATTCATTAATGGTTATAATAGCTTAAGAGCCTTCTAATGTGATATTTGACTATGTGGGAGAAAGGATTGCAACAGTGGTATAATCAATCATTTTTCATTGATGTGGATTGCAGTATTGCATAACATTTCATGTTATTCCCTCACAACATATTCCTCTACCGATCAAGTCAGAAATGTGTTCTGTTGAGTTCAACTGATCTCAGGGAAACGGGTATAGGGCTGAAACCTGTATCACATAAGTGAATATAATAGAATATAGAGATTTATGCCCTTTCTGGCATGACTCCTTTTACACCCTTGATTTCTTGGATATCCTCCTTGTAATACTTCAACTGCACTTTATATATGTGGAGAGCTTCTCCTGTGTATTTCTCTTACATGTTGGTTTCCTTTGGACTCTGTTTTTTGCCCTCTGCATAGTAAACCTGAGTGGCCTCACTGAAGCTCATGAGTTTAAGGACCACTTATTGATTGATGACACCCAGCTCTCCATCCCCAAAGTTTCTTTCCACATCCAGCCCACATTTCCAGCAGCCATTTTCTGATTTGAATGTTTCATTGTTAATTTGTCCTTATCAGTTATGATCTCTTTTGTCATCATATTCAGCTATTACGACATTATGTCACTTCTCATATTAAAATATGTGAAAATAAGGCCCTTACTTTCTACCTACTTGCTAAAATGTTCAGTCCATAACTTGGTCATCTTTTGGTCTGTGTAATGCAATGTTCTCTTTTATAGTTTTTAATTGTCTCAACCTTGATATCTTCACATCAATCTAGTACATTCTCTTTGCTCCCTGATCCACTGGAAGCGCATTGAATATACCCTCAAAAGTTTGTTGTGGATTTGATGTGTTATTTAGTGCCATTAAGTTGACATCCGTTTATGGTGACCTTGTGAATGAGAGACCTCCAAATCATTTTGGATTGTCTTGTCATAGGAACTGTAATGGTAAAAGACATTCAAAAGGGATTCACTGTTAGTGCTAACAAGTGTCTGAGAGCTTCTCTGCCAACATCCCCGTCAACATTGATGCTGTTTGGTATATTTAATCTAGCTTCTCAGCAAAAGCCTATCTGAATGGGGAGACCCTGCCAATAATATTGCTACCACCAGCAGAACGTCTTGCTTCATAGGACCAGGCAATCTCACCACCACAGAAAGGTAGGGCTTAGATTACCCCTCTAATATTTTCATTCTGATATCCAGCTGTTTTGTAAGGCAGGGATGGTCTTGCATCAAGGGATGGGGGGCATTTTCAGTTCCTCCTGAGCCTCTAGGAGACACAATGGTGTATTTTAGGTCAAGTAAAAGTGACTTTGGTGCAAGTAGAAGTCACTTTATTACTTTTAAAAATACTTTTTTCTTGTGGAAACTCAATGGAATCTTGGTGCTTTGGGGCACCCTGCTTTCTAGTGCAAGTAGAGAATCTCTGTCCATTGGTATTCTACTGAAGGTGTGTATTGTAATGGAAGGTGAGTAACAGTAAGAGTTGTCTTTCAGGGAGACCTTCCATGCCATTCTTGATTGCCTCATGATAAATTTTAGTAGGTTTCTAAAGAGTTTCTGGTGGTGGTGAAGTTTACAATGGAGGTACTTATTGCCTCCACAACTGTTGTGGAGAAGCAAGAAGGACCCAATAATGGATCCAAATGTGTTGATCCACCATATTATCCTACCATCAGTTCAAATACTTTTCTTCTACCTGGAGCAGGCCTTTTGAAAAGCAAATGAATCTTAATAACTCAATACTCCTGTCTCTCCAGTATTTTGCAAAATACCAGGGATAAATCACAACTGCATATTGTTGCGGAGAAATTCAGTGTTGGCTGGTAGGTTCCATGTTATTGAGTTTGGATATGCCCCATATTTTAGTCCAAATTTTACAAAAGTGCTGAATCCCATAGCTGAGATTGGTTTGGCACATTGAATAGTTCTTTTAAACTTTGGACTAAAATCTAGAGAAAATTCTCCATCCCACTGACCATCAAAGAAAATGTTTGTTCCCTGTTCTGCTGCTGGAAGGATTGCAGCTAGGCTCCAAAGGGTGAATATTATACAATTATAACTTTTTGGTTCCACTTTCTGATGGCAACATCCTACATAATCTTTTGGTTTGCAGTTTTGGGTGACTATTTAGAATTCTCAGCCAGAGAGTTTAATGTCTCACCAAACTAGGATTCCATGGGATACAATCAAGGCAAATAAAGTAGAATTATTGTGCTATGATTGTTCGGTGTGAAAAGGTCTCTGGTTCTTCTACTCTTCTGTCGCCTGCACTGTTTAGTGAACCACTGCAGTAATGATTGGTGCCTTAGTTATCAGCCACTTACTAAAGCCACTTCTGAAAGAAAACAACATAATCTGAACATTTAGGTAGATTTAATCCTCAACAACAGTAGGAATTTCTTCAAGTGAACACAATACAAAATTATGCATTTCACAGTGCATTAAGTGCAAGCAGTGAGAAGATTACATTCTGTTATTCATATTTCAGCACCCTCATAAACAACTTTTTACATTGAGGATGAATGCAAGGCACATCTACATTGCATTATCAAAATGTTGCACAAAAATAAAATAGAATAAAAAAACAAGA
Source organism: Anolis carolinensis (assembly GCF_035594765.1). Taxonomy (NCBI): domain Eukaryota; kingdom Metazoa; phylum Chordata; class Lepidosauria; order Squamata; family Anolidae; genus Anolis; species Anolis carolinensis. The sequence continues at coordinate 42,068,032 of NC_085846.1, forward strand.
TACAAATACAAATATAATTTATTACAAAAATAACCCTCTTGACCTGCATTCTTTTGAAATTCTTTTGCTTAGAGCATAAATATTATTAATAAAATAAGTATTTAATGATATTAAATAAATGGTTTGCAGAAGTCCCATATTTCACACATGAAGCAGCTTATTATCTTTTTCAGTATTTGTGGCAACCTCTTCGTAATTTCTGTTTGTAGCAAGCCTTCGCTTCTTGTTCTGGTACCTAAAGAGAGAAGAACTACTTTTAAAAGACTGAAATAAATTACAGACAATGAGACTGAAAAGCAATGAGACCTATTACAGTGTCTATTAAACTTACTATATTTTGCAACTTCAAGTCAATAAGTACAAAAAAGGCCATGACTAAATGGGCAAAAGAAGGCAGACTCAACCAGAAGCCATTGTTGTTCATCCAGACAATGTACAGCTATTTTAAGGGAGGATACATCTTGTTTTGGCCTTAACTTTGCTCTGAGCTAAGCAAAGTTGGAGAAAATGTGGTGTTTTCTAGAAACTCTGAAATGACCTTGAGTTTGTAGACGTGTTCAGTGATAAAGAGAAGGACAAAACACAATGTGGTTCCTAATTTTGAAATTGTTTCAGTATTGTTGTTCTAGTTATTTAATGTGGAATGCCATGTTTAGGTTTGCAAAACAGTATTATAGATGTGTATATGTGCATGCGTGTGTGTGTGTGTGTGTGTGTGTATATATATATATATATATATATATAGAGAGAGAGAGAGAGAGAGAGAGAGAGAGAGATTTCTATTTGAATTACCATTGAGTTTTATTCCCCTGTAATGCCTAGCCCATAAAATAAAATGAACAGAGAAGATGCTCACCATGTGTAGAAGTAGTAGATTACTACTGAAATGGCAATGAAGAAAAGGAGAACCAAGAGAATAGTGAGTGCCAAGTACTCATTGCTGAGGGGCCGCTGGACGAGCTCAAAATTGGAATGGCCACATCGGACACCAACATAACCTGTATAACACCTGAGGAGATTGAAAAGACATATTTAAATAAATATTAGACACTTCGATGACTTTCTGGTCTTAGACATATTGCAAGTTGAGAACATACTTTACTAGAAGAAGAGCAATGTCCTGAGAACTGAAAAGGGATTAGGAATCTTGTACAGAATCATCAGCTTCCTCTGTAAACTTTAATTTTGAGGAAGCGTTGAGGAGACATCATGACAATTCAACAAAAAATTAATGTGTAGGTTACTTGCTTATGGAAAAGGCCACTTATTACATGTGTAACCACTCTTGGAGTGCACCAACCCCCGGTTTCCCACAACAGCCATTTAGATTTGCATTTTGCAAACAGCAGAGTCTTTCTATATGCTATATATCAAGCTAGTTTCAAATTTGCAGAGAGCTAACAAGTTAATGTAAGATATGAATGGGGGGAAAATAACCCTTTGGAAAATGGTCAACCATTGTGAAATGATATAAATAATGTTATGATTTGGCAACATTTCCTTTTACCTGCAGGAATGCTCATTCAGCTCCACAAGGTACATGCAATCTCCATTGAAGCAGTAATTGTTCATGTCAGACTTGCAACCTGTGATCCGAACTTGAGCTACACGGGGACTTTTTTCTGTTCGAACTAAAGGAAGAAACGAAAGATAAGTATGGTCAAAATTTCCCTCCTTACGTAACAGTAAAGTACAATCAGATCTACCGTAAGAGCTGGTTTGGGTCTCGGTGGGGAAATGGTGTGGGGGAAGTTATCCATGGAATTGCAGTGGAGGATCTAAAGATTCCTGGAAAGAACACTTCTCTTGGCCTTTATAGTGCGATTCAACTCCTGGTGACAGTTGATAACGAAGTCACACTGGATGGCCTAGAGCAGAGCTTTCCAAACTGAGTGTTGTGACATATTAGTGTGTTGACTGCATAGTGTGTAGGTGTGTCTCACAAATGTAATGTGAAGCCTCTAAGTCTATGTAAAATAAGCAATAAATACATTTAAAATATATAAATGAAAGGTTTTCATGAGCTATAGTATGTTTTATTATTGTTATTACATTTTATGTATGTGTCTGAATCTCTTATAAGGGGTTGGCTTAACTTTCAGTTTGCTAGTAAAACTGAATGACTGTATCGCAAAAAGATACATATCTAAAATGAGGGCCACCAACATGAAATCTTTGGAAAACAATGAACTAGAAATTCCTTGAGAGGTGTTCTCTGAGGTACAAAAGTTTGTATATTTTTCATGTTTTTTTTCTAATTTCCTAGTGCTCCTGTACTCCTAATCCTAGTGAATGTGGAGGACCCACTGTAGTGTCACCAAAGTTGACACCATATAACAGAGTAGCTTTATCAAAAAGAGTCCTTGCCTCGAGGAAAATGCAGTTCATATCTTGAGAAAAAGAAGACAGAGTAAGAGATGGGGAGGCAAGAGGGAATGCTAATATCTTTACATGTACTTAGTTAATTTAAGACATAAACGTACTGAGAGAGCCCAGGCATACTCTGATAATATTATAAATCCTTCATTGACTGTTAGAAGTCATTCAAACTCACCCCAAGCAGTTGTACAGTTAGTCCCATTGACTCCACATATTGGGATCACAGTTGTACTGAGCACAGATTGGAGCAGCTGCAAACCTGAAGAGGGGAAAGAAATGTCCATTTAAAATAAAAACATAGAGAAAGGAAGCAAATTCCTAAAACCTTCCCAGCATTGAATAATCCAGTTATTCTGCCTGGTCAGTGGTTTCGTACCATTCTGCTCCAGCTGAAAGTAGGCACAACAGGATGTTTCACCTGTGTCAATGCCACTCCTGTTGGCCATTCAAATGCTAACACTGCTTCTATCAACCCTGATAGAAAGCTGATTCATCTGTCTGTTGTTTACTCTGGGTGGGTGGGTGAAGTGAAAGTGCAAAACAGAAATGGGTGTGGGCGTGTGCGAAAGGGGGGTATCATACAGTGGACCTGCCCCAGGAAACCAGAGCTAAGCAGGATTCCCCGGAGTTTACCCATCGAAACTCCCCACTAGTTTGCAAACATGCATTTTCACTGTATTCTTCTTTGCCGCAAATACACACATATGCTTGGAGTAGTGGGTACCATTACCTTTCATTGATCTTCAAGAAATACACAAAACTGATTTTAGCATGGACATAATTATTACTGAGGAGATGGGAGTTATGGAATGCATGGACTGGATTCCTTCATCACTTTCAAGGTTGCAATAGGATCAAATCCACAAATCCAAGTAGGACCTGCAGCTTCATCACACTAGAGCATGGATCCACTTTAAATCCAGTTTCTGCCTTCAGAATTCTGGGGTGTGTAGCTTAGTGAAGTCCAGGACCTGCCTGGCTGAGCAGTTTAAAGGCCCCTCCCTAAACTACAAGCTCCAGAATTCTGCAGGAGGCAGAAACTGGATTTAAAGTGGATCTATGCTAGTGTGATGGGGTCCCAAGAGTGTGAGCAATGTACCTCAATCCACTTTTGTGGACCTTGTGCCTCTAGGCTCTATCCCAGGCTCTTTTGGGTAAGTACAGATACAGTCCCTGCTGAAAGGAACTGTATTTCAGAAATAGTCTCCAGTAAATGAATACCAGTGTGGCAGAGTGGTTTGAGTGTCAGACTGTGGGCCTCATCACATGGGGCAATTGAAGCATCCTAGGATGCTTTTACCCTGGTTATTTATTTCATTTTTCTCTGTCTTTTTTGATCCAGGTAAGGACTCAAGGTGGCTTACAAATCCAGCAAAAATTCAATGCTGCACAGGTAAACAATAAAACACATCTAATCAACATGTAAATAATCTAAACATATAAGCAATTAAAACACATATCAATCAATTAACCAATTAAAACCATATAAAATACTGAGTCATGATTTCATGCCCAAATACCACAGGTTCGCCCATGGAGTCCCACACTACCCATCAAATGACGTATGCCGTCTTCCGGGCTCCATGGTGGGATGCTGCCACCCCCAACAGAGAAGCTGCCCTGTGGTCCATAAGGAACAATGGGGCTTTGGTGCAGTGGCGACACTTCCCCATGTGGGTTGGGGACACGTTAGCTGGCATCCGGGGTGCAGGGGTTGCCTCTCTGCCACCATGATTTGCCACAAAGGCTGGACCTCAACCATGTGATGAGGCCCTAAGATTCAGGAGACCAGGATTCAGTTCTCCTCTCTGCTATGAAAACCCACTGACCCTGATCAAGTCACACACTTTCAGCCCCAGAAAACACTGTTACAGGTTCACCTTAGGGTTGCTATAGGCAAAAAAAAAAAAAAAACAGAAGCAAACAACAACAACAACAAATAAGTTTTTATGGAACTCCCAACACATTTGCAAAACTTTCTCATGTTCAGTTTGGGGGTTTCTATATCAATTCAATTGAAGGTGGAGTGAGGGTGGGGATTATGTCATGCCAAGTCCTTCTATCAATGCCACACTGTGGTATTAATGAGAAGTTAGACCTTCCATTGGTGTCAGCTATTAACTGTTTGCTTAATGATTGCATGAATCTATAGACTGAACATTGATCTAGCTCCGTGGCTGAACTGGCACATTTCAAGTCTTAAGAGGAATATCGCTAAATGAGGCAGAGGCAGGAGCAAGTCTTGCGAGGAGGTGAATACAAATCTCTCAAGAGAATCCAACTCAGCGATGGAAATAATGACTCAGCAGCCAGAACGCTTTCTGCTGACTCAACACGGGCCACCACCCTGCAAATGTATTAAATAAATACCATATGGTATCAACTGTGGTTTTTGTGGAGATTAATGGCTACAAACAACAGCAGGTACCCAGTAAGTGAATGTAGTGTGAAACTGTTCTTTATTGACAAAAGGGAACTGAGGATGAGTTTGCACACTGTTTGTATTCTCTGCTTTTTTTTAAACTGACAAACGATCCCATGAATTGACTTCCGCAGAAAACATTTGAGCCAATAGGTATCCCATAGTTTATTGAAATGTTATCTTTGATATCTGCTCTGTGACAGCTTATTTGCACAAGCTGAGCCTACTTGTTCAGATGATGGATCAGGCTGTGGAAGAATGGAATTCACTGCTGGCTTTTAGGTTGGCGTAAACGGGACAACGGGTGGGGATGTTGGGGTTCGAAGGTATGGATGGGGAAGGCAGAGAAAGAATGGCTTGATATAGATGAATACTTTCCCATATTCTCCCTCAGACATTTTGCACTTCTGCATCAAAGTCGCTTTCCTAAATCGCACTGCTACTCCTAATTTCCAATGACGTTGGTAAGAGGGCAAAGGATATCCCAAGTATGGATAAGATATCTGCCCTTTGTGGAGCAGAAGGGATAGTCCTATTTTTAATCATTACCCGCTGGAGAGTCTAACACACCTGTGTCTTTGCTCCCAAGTGCATCGAATGGATTAACCGACAAAGGTGGGGCTGTATTTGCATTAATATGACTCTTTGGGTCATTAAACAAATACTGCTATCTTATCCTTTACAAGCAAGACGATGGCTACTTATTATAGCCTTAGTGGAATGTTATGGTTATTGTTATTGCTGTGGTGAAAAGCAAGTGCAGTACATGTTCTGGCTCTACAGGAAAGTTAGCATTGCTCATCATTACAAAGAACCTAGCCTTCTTGGGATGCAATCAGCATTGTTCGTTCATGTTTTTTAAGGGAGAACAGGCCATTTGAAAGAAGTGCATTAAGGAGAACTTAGGCAAAGAGAGTTCAGGCTCCAGCCAAGGTTCTCTACCATTCAAAGCCAAAACAGTTATCGGACAGAGGATATGTCAAAAAGATGAGGAGCCTACAAACAAAAAATACTGTCTGATTTTTTCACCAATAGGAGTTTCAACTCCAAGAACGTATAGAACAAATGCAGTTTGACACCACTTTAACCACTACTTTAACTGCCGTAGATAATTGCTATGGAATCATGGGAGTTGTAGCTTGGTAAGGCACCAGCACTCTTTGGCAGAGAAGGCTAAAGACATTGTAAAACTCCAATTCCCATGGCAGTTGAAGTGGTGTTAAACTGCATTCACTCTACAGTGCAGATGCACCCCAAATATGCTATGGCCTTTTAGCTAGCTTTGCTAGTTATGAGAGACATTCCCTGAGTTCTGAATGTATGACTCTCATTCAATGGCTTATTTTGTCCTTTCCTTTAACCCTCAACATATCTGGCTGTTTGATGCCCTCATAATCCTATGCACTGAGGAATCATCTCAGATAGATTTCCAGTCTTTGATCTGACGCAGCTCATCCTTTTATAAGACCTGGGTGAGGTTTTAATCTCCAACCAGACCTGAATGAAACATTTGGCTACCTAAAGCTGAAGAGCAAATAGTGCCCCTCCTTTGGTCAGGTCACACATAGTACTCAGGTTTTATCAATATTTTTTTGGAACTTGAGGCAGCAGATCCCTGATGTCTGTTCATGGGACTAAAAGCATCATACTGTCACATGAAGTAACAGTTTGACAACATCTAAGTCAGTCATTTGAAGTTATTGCCTCCCTTTGCCTAATGGTAGGGCAGACTCTTACCTGAAGGGGTAAAAGAATTTGACAATTAAAACTGCTCACTACTAACATTCTGTTTCTGTATGTGTTTGTTCAGACAACTGAAGAAAAGAGTAGATAGTAAAGGTAAAGGTTTTCCCCTGACATTACGTCTAGTTGTGTCTGACTCTGGGCATTGGTGCTCATCTCCATTTCTTATCTGAAGAGTCGGTGTTGTCCGTAAACACTTTCAAGGTCATGAGGTTGGCATGACTGTGTGGACCACTGTTACTTTCTTGCCAGAGCAGTATCTATTGTCCTACTCACATTTGCATGTTTTCGAACTGCTATGTTAGCAGAAGCTGGGGCTAACAGTGGAAGCTCACCCCACTCAGTCAGTAAGTTCAGCAGCTCAGCAGTTTAACCTGCCGGGGGATCCAAAGAGTAGATAGAATGCTATATTTTAGCTCTGTTTGCTATAGTCTATCTTGAATCCCCTAAACTAATACATTGCCCTCACTTTGAATGAGGGACACTATCTCACCACCAGCACCGAAGTCAACTTCAATTGCCAGTCTATAGAATGATTGGGATATCCTTGAGATTCTGTTTTTCCCTCAAGCAATATGTCTTAGACTTGTTCTTTATTCATAGAAGTATAAGGGCCAATATGGATGGGCAGGCAAGGATAATACCAATATCTGTGGAACAGAAGTGGACATCACTCTTTCTCATGATGCGTTGAGTTAGGAAAAGTTAGCTTTTTTGGACAATGAATCCACAAATTCATCAGCCAATAATTTTCAGAATCCCCCAACAAACATGCCTAGAGGTTACTAGATATGTTGGTTGGGGGATTCTGAGAGTTAGTCCAACAATAATTTCCCTTCTTTCTCTGATTGTGACATTTACTAGTGGACTTGCCCTGTTGAACTGGATCTCTCTCATTAGCTTCTGTCAGACATTCATTGGCTACTGAAGTTGTTTGAGAACGTCAGCCATAAAATAAGACTTTAGAGATCAGGGAGAGATGGTTGCCTAAGAGAACTTCCTCCAAAAGCAAACAACACAGGCGCAGTTCTCCCAATTTATGCATGATATTCCACATTCCTGTGCATGTGACTGTAATATTTTAGACCATGTGTCCAAAGTATTCCTAGGAGCTGTACAACATGTTCAGCACATCCTGGTGTCATCAAATGTCCCTTCCCCACACCTTCCTATTTTCATATGTTGGCCCAGAATGTTGTACGAAGGCTGGAATGTCAAGCAGGGAAATTACCGGCATGACATTTTTTAAAAGAAAAACAACAGAAACCGAGAAGCTCATGTCGAAATGGGTTTGGCAGGTGAAGAAACACCTGCCCTGTAATTAGAAGGTGCAACCAACTGACTGAGTTTCCCTCAGAAAAGTGCAGAATCACTAGGCAGAAGGTGACGGATGAAGGCAACTCTTGGGCCATTGAACAACTCAATTGGGAAATCCTTTGCAAAAACAAAAGAGAAGAAAGAGGTGTAGCTCTATGTAAACACCTATTTCTGTACATTGTTATAATTTTCAAGATGCTCATTAATTTCCCAATTTATACTGTGTGCATCAATTCCAGTCAGATTACAACACTGGGCTTGAACCTCAGTAACAGGACCTAATAATAGAAGCAGAGAGTTAGAAGAGACCTCACAGGCCATCCAGTCCAACCCCCTGCCAAGAAGGAGGAAAATCGCATTCAAAGCACCCCTGACAGATGGCCATCCAGCCTCTGCTTAAAAGCCTCCAAAGAAGCCTCCACCACACTCCGAGGCAGAGAGTTCCACTGCTGAACAGCTCTCACAGTGAGAAAGTTCTTCCTAATGTTCAGGCAGAATCTCCTTTCTTGTAGTTTGAAGCCATTGTACTGCGTCTTAGTCTCCAGAGCAGCAGAAACAGGCATGCTCCCTCCTCCCAATGACTTCACCTTACATATTTATACATGGCTATTATGTCTCCTCTCAGCCTTCTCTTCTGCAGGCTAAACATGCTCAGCATTTTAAAGCCACTCCTCATAGGGCTTGTTCTCCAGAGCCTTGATCATTTTAGTCACCCTCCTCTGGACACATTCCAGCTTGTCAACATCTCCTTTCATTTGTGGTGCCCAGAATTGGACATAGTATTCCAGGTGTGGTCTGACCAAGGCAGAATAGACTTCCCTGGATCTAGACACTATACTACAATTTATGCAGGCCAAAGTCCCATTGGCTTTTTTAGCCATTGTTGGCTCATGTTTAACTTGTTGTCCACGAAGACTCTAAGATCTTTTTCACATGTACTGCTGTCGAGCCAGGCATCCCCCATTCTGTATCCTTGCATTTCATTTTTTTCTGCTTAAGTGGACTATCTTGCATTTGTCCCTGTAATTTCACTATGGTTGGTATTACCAGGTGCAGTAACTCATGGCATCATCCCATGGACCTCTCGCATCAGACCATACCTCAAACACCAGAAAATATGGCAAAATCAACAACTATTAAAAAACCCCCAGCATAAATGAAAACAACAGTACCTAGGGTATGCAAATGAAACCACGTGATTCAAAATGTCACTGTTATTGAATAATAATGACAGCACTGACTACAGTATATGCACATTAGAAGATTCAAAAAGCAGATTAGCACAGTTTTAGCCTTAAGTCAGTACATGCAAGCTGGACTTACAAAAATGTTTTTATTGTTATGTGTCTTTTTATATTTTTATTTAAAAGTATACATTTCTGCTGAAACACTCCTTAAAATTTTATAGGCAGTCATTTGGGTGTTATCCCTTTTGGTGGTGTATCCTGGTGAGGTTCGCAACCCCGTATCCTCCTAGTGAAACCATTGAAAATTGAACTGAAATTATACACCTCAATAAAAGCTGAGATGTGCAGATAAATGTTACACAAACATTTTATAAAAGACCAACTTTCCAGAACTTGGGAAAGTGTGTGGGCCAATGGCCATGATAACTGATTTGTTCTGAATTGTGGTCCAAAAAACTCCCAATTTTTTAAAGCTCTGCAAAAGAAAATAAAAGGACTGGGGTTGTGACGGAAGAGCTTAACATGACTCTTAACGAATAGTCTCACTAAATCACAGGGAGCCACTTTAAGCCACACTTCATTGGTGGTAGTCAATCACTTTCTCCCATGTTGCCATTCACTCCTAAAGAGGGGGCAGTGGAATTTATTGCAGTTGGAATCATTCTGGTGAGGACTGAATATTTGTCTATCCCAGTGGTTCTCAACCTGGGGTCCCCAGATGTTTTTGGCCTACAGCTCCCAGAAATCCTAGCCAGTTTACCAGCTGTTAGACCAAAAACATCTGGGGACCCCAGGTTGAGAACCACTGGTCTAATCCCATAACTGGTCCACTAATCTTCACTGAGAGGAATATGGCCCTACTCTAAGTCAGCATGGAATGGTTGCCTCAGGCAGCAGATGTTGGTAGGAAATGGAAAGAAGTTAAAGGGGAGACCTCTGTGTTGAGAGATCGACCCATCATCCTACAACACAGCAACAACTCATGGATCAAGCAAAGTTGGCACCAACCTTGATGTGTTGGTAATGGGTTACCACCCCAGTGTTTACACCTGCTACTTTGAAATGTGGTAGGAGATGCTCTATCATCAGCACTAAGATTCAATTGTCCATCCATTGGACCATCATGGATGGGGAATGGGCTCCATCTTGTTCTTATCCTCAAACATCAAGGTGTCTTGGCCCAGTCCTGACAGAGATGCATACATCTATCTACAAAGTCATTGTTCAGAGTTACAACACCTTCTCCCCTTCTTGGGGTCTTTGCAATACTATAGGTGTATTACAGAATCCTGAAGAAGAGCGAAATGTAGCAATCCAGCAGATTGTAATCTTGGACAAACCTCACTGGGAAGCCCACAAGAGCATTGCTCATGTGCATTCATGCTTAACCAAATCCATGAAGTGGTTACTGCAAGTAGAGACAGATTTGGGAATGGCATGCATGAAAATTCACTAGAGGCAGAATTTGTTTGTTCACTTTCAGATAATAAACTGTGAGTTGCAAGAAAGAAGCGAGAGCACCTGATATGTATCTGCTTCTTTTCCTAGGAAGCCTGTGGCCCTTCACCCCTTTCTGCTTACATTCACCTCACCCTCAGGGTCAAAGATTACCAGCACAATAATGGTTACAAAAGCCCTGGACCTTTGAGCTGAAGAATTCCAGTGGACATGATTCAGCATAATATGAATTTAAATACCCAAACCAGTCTGTAGCAAAGGCTTAGCCAAAAGCGGGCAAGGATGACGGAACTGCCTTGGGCAGCGTGGGTGGCACCAATGGCTGGGAATACTTCATCCGCTGGGGTCATACATCAACTACAACCTCATCTAGATCACACTGATTTCTCCCTACCTCTTTCTGCTCTGGTTAACTCCAAACTAGACTAAGGTATTGTACATTCCCTTGAAAGTAGTTTGGGTGCTCCAGCGGGAACATAAAGTAACTGCCTAGATACTGATGGTGCCTAATCTTTGGGTCACACCAATTCTGGAACAGCCAACTGTGACTTTTACAACTGTTAATAGTTTGGAGCCAAGTTACATACACAGAACCATATAACTTGTATGAACCTGTTTGACCACTACAGCCAGATACGAAAGCCTTGATTGTGTTCGTGTTCCCAGCCAAAAGATACCATTTTTTTTTCTTTACTCCTGGAGCAGAATTTCCTTGAAACTGCAACCGCTAGGCACTTTTGTTGCTGCTGCTGTTGCTGTGTGCCTTCAACTCATATCTGACTTATGGCAACCCCTCACTTTCTGTCCCTGCGATCAGGACCATAGCCAAAAAAAATCCTACCACAGGATTTTGTGGGGTTGTGAGTGTGTGACTTGCCCTGGGTCACCCAGTAAGGTAAAGGTAAAGGTTTTCCCAACATTAAGTCTAGTCGTGCCCAACTCTGGGGGTTGGTGCTCATCTCCAATGATCTACTCACATTGGCATGTTTTCGAACTCCAGAGTCTTAGCCCAACACTCAAGCCATTATACTATGTTTCACGATTTTTGTTCTTGGGTTATAAATGTCATTTGTCATTTCCTAATTGGTTTGATCATAAAAACATGAAAAATGTTTATTAAACTGCAAAAACTTTGTTTTTGCAGGACATCTTTTGCTAGTTTTCCAATGAATCTCATTGAGTCTCAACCAATTCAACATAGTGGCAGCCACAAAAACAAAGTTTCTGGAGTATAACAACTATTTTCAAAGTAAGTATCACACCGTTAAACAGGAAATAACACTTTCAAACCAGGAACAGAACATTTCCCAAAATTTGTTGCATAACATTATGCCATGCTTGCTGTCCTTTGCACTCTTGCTTGAAATGAGCCTGGTGGAACTCAGTGGAACCTAACCTCTGATTGGACACTTTAAAGTTCATCCTACATCTGTCTGAATTAGCTTATGATTAGCATATGAATACCATAGAACACGATGATTTCACTTGAACTGTCATGGTTACCTCCTACAGAAATCCTGGGAATAGAGAAGGTGAAGTGGAATTCCTAGCTAGAGAGCTCCTCTAGACACCTGCCCAGGGATCCTATAGTGTAAAGACAGTACAAGTGGGACAGTGCTATAACTGTGTGCAGCAAAAGAGCCCTGGACATCTTAACGTTCCACCTACATTTATGTTAATGGACATAACTAATGCACTACAGGCAGTCCCCAATTTAAAAACAGGATAGGTTCTGTAGGTTTGTTCTTAAGTAGAATTTGTGTAAAGTGTAAATCCAGATGCAATACAATAAAATTATACACTCTCTCTCTCTCACACACACAAACAGTAGAGTCTCGCTTATCCAGTCTTTGCTTATCCACTTTCTGGATTATCCAATGCAGTCTTCCTCCCGTCCGGATCCACAGCTGTTTCTCTAGGCATCAAGAACTGAACTTTTTTGGATTTAACTTCCGACAATGTTGTTACTGTAAGTTCATTTTATGCAATTCTATCTTTATTTGTAATCAATTTGTTAGTAGTCAATTGTTTTCAATACAGTGCAATGTTTTGGTGCTAAATTTATAAATATGGTAATTACTACATAACATTGCCGTGTATTGAACGGCTTTTTCTGACGATTTGTTGTAAAACATGATGCTTTGGTGCTTAATTTGTAAAATCATAATGTAATTTGACATGTAATAGGCTTTTCCTTAATCCCTCCTTTTTACCCAACATTTTCGCTTATCCAACATTCTGCCGGCCGTTTATGTTGAATAAGTGAGACTCTACTGTGTATTCAAGATAAAGTAAAGGTTTCCCCTGACATTAAGTCCAGTCATGCCCAACTCTGGGGGTTGGTACTCATCTCCATTTCTAAGCCAAAGAGCCGGTGTTGTCCGTAGACACCTCCAAGGTCATGTGGCCGGCATGACTGCATGGAACGCCATTACCTTCCTGCCGGAACGGTACCTATTGATCTACTCACATTTCCATGTTTTCGAACTGCTAAGTTGGCAGAAGCTGGAGCTAACAGCGGGTGCTCACTCCACTCCCTGGATTTGAACCTGGGACCTTTCAGTCTGCAAGTTCAACAGCTCAGCACTTTAACACACAGAGCCACCAGAGGCTCCACTGTGGTTGTGTGTGTGTGTGTGTATAAATATAATGAATTTATATATATATAAATATTACAATAAAATAAAATTGTATATACATATTATAATAAAAATTATATATATAAATTATAATTAAATAAAATTATATATATAAAAATATAATGAAATAAAATTTATATATAATTTTATTTTATTATATATATTATTGTATTGTATTGTATTGCATATATATATATATACACACACACATATATATATGGCTGGAGTTATACTTTAAAAATGTATCTGTTCTGGCTTCCATACAAATTCAAATTCACACACACGCATACACACGGATACACACACAGGCTTTGGGAAGCATAGGAAAGGGTTAGCATCCCCGTGGTGTTTGTCCTGCTGCCTGTGCCCCTGTACAGAAGATTTCCTCTCACTTTTTGTCCCTGTGATCAGGACCATATCCAGAAATTCGGGGGCGGGGGGGGGGGGGGGGCTTGAAACCTTTTTTTTTAAAAAGCAAATCATGAAGAATACTTCCATAATGCAAAATAATGTAGAAATCAGGCTCCATCGATCAACTTCAGTGGACACTCAAGACGGATACACTTCAGTGGACACTCCAGACAGATAAACTTCAGTGGACACTCAAGACAGATAAACAGTGGACACTCAAGACAGATAAACTTCAGTGGACACTCATGGGGATTTGATTAGCCGGTTAAAATTCATGAGTAAACCTGCCTGTGATCATTGGATTTGGAAAAAAAATGGCTTGTTGTAGAAGCAAGGATTGGTGAGAAAGCTTTCAGTGGAGACACCGTTCCCCCATGATAACTCTTCCAGGAGTGAATTTCCCTTTCTAGAGGTAGATTTCTCCCTCTTCCTGTTGTCAACCCCCTACTTATCGCTCCGGAACTGCCTGTACTCAATTAGAGACGCGGCACTAAAGTTCTAGTAGAGAGGGACACGGAGAATTCCCAACCGGACAGAACTCTCAAGCCTCTCTCGCCTTGCTGGACAGCGCAAAAAAGGCAGGCAGGAGTCAGCCTTACCTAGGAAGAGGCAGGCGCCTTCGAGCCTCGGGGAGATCCAGCCGGCCATGGTCAGGAGTGGGAGCAGCCCTGTGCCGTCGGAAGCAGAGAGAGAGCTTGAGCCTGAGAGCGCGTCCTCGCCAGTTTCCCTTCCCAGCCGGCGCTCCCCGGGGTTTATAGCGTCTCCTCCCGACGGGGGCGGGCGATGGGCCGGGAGGACCGTGGCGGAAGTCGGGCCCATTGCTTTGACATGCAATGGGGCTCGGATTTCCCCGGTGACGCAAGCCGGGGCCCCGGGGCGGAGGGCCCCACGCCTCTCGGATCTGGAGGCGCCTCCTCCTCCCCCACCCATCCTCGAATCCTAGAAATGGAAGAGACCTCATGGGCCAACCCCCTGCCAAGAAGCAGGACAATCACATTCAAAGCACTCCCGATAGATGGCCATCCAACCTGCCAGCACAGCATGTTATTTGAGAACACAGACATGCTGGACCACTCTCACAACCACCATGTCAAACTACACAGAGAAGCCATTGCAATCTACAAGCATGTGGACAATTTCAACAGAAAGGAGGAAAACAATGAAAATGAACAAAATCTGGCTACCAGTATTAACAGTAAATAAAGAACAATACCCTGAAAACAGAAGAATTCCAGACATGACTCAATCAGGGCCAGCTAACACCTCCGGACAAAGGATTCCCTTAGGCAGGAATAAAGCTGCCAATGCCATTAATGCCAATCAAGGTGATTAATTACAATATTCACACTGTTCTCCAACAGACAACAGACAAGAGTTCTTTCTCCCATCCTAGATCTTCTACAGATATTTAAACCTCCCTTGCTTAGTTTTTCCACATTCAAAGCACCCCCGATAGATGGCCATCCAACCTGCCAGCACAGCATGTTATTTGAGAACACAGACATGCTGGACCACTCTCACAACCACCATGTCAAACTACACAGAGAAGCCATTGCAATCTACAAGCATGTGGACAATTTCAACAGAAAGGAGGAAAACAATGAAAATGAACAAAATCTGGCTACCAGTATTAACAGTAAATAAAGAACAATACCCTGAAAACAGAAGAATTCCAGACATGACTTAATCAGGGCCAGCTAACACCTCCGGACAAAGGATTCCCTTAGGCAGGAATAAAGCTGCCAATGCCATTAATGCCAATCAAGGTGATTAATTACAATATTCACACTGTTCTCCAACAGACAACAGACAAGAGTTCTTTCTCCCATCCTAGATCTTCTACAGATATTTAAACCTCCCTTGCTTAGTTTTTCCACATTCAAAGCACCCCCGATAGATGGCCATCCAACCTGCCAGCACAGCATGTTATTTGAGAACACAGACATGCTGGACCACTCTCACAACCACCATGTCAAACTACACAGAGAAGCCATTGCAATCTACAAGCATGTGGACAATTTCAACAGAAAGGAGGAAAACAATGAAAATGAACAAAATCTGGCTACCAGTATTAACAGTAAATAAAGAACAATACCCTGAAAACAGAAGAATTCCAGACATGACTCAATCAGGGCCAGCTAACACCTCCGGACAAAGGATTCCCTTAGGCAGGAATAAAGCTGCCAATGCCATTAATGCCAATCAAGGTGATTAATTACAATATTCACACTGTTCTCCAACAGACAACAGACAAGAGTTCTTTCTCCCATCCTAGATCTTCTACAGATATTTAAACCTCCCTTGCTTAGTTTTTCCACATTCAAAGCACCCCCGATAGATGGCCATCCAACCTGCCAGCACAGCATGTTATTTGAGAACACAGACATGCTGGACCACTCTCACAACCACCATGTCAAACTACACAGAGAAGCCATTGCAATCTACAAGCATGTGGACAATTTCAACAGAAAGGAGGAAAGCAATGAAAATGAACAAAATCTGGCTACCAGTATTAACAATAAATAAAGAACAATACCCTGAAAACAGAAGAATTCCAGACATGACTCAATCAGGGCCAGCTAACACCTCCGAACAAAGGATTCCCTTAGGCAGGAATAAAGCTGCCAATGCCATTAATGCCAATCAAGGTGATTAATTACAATATTCACACTGTCCTCCAACAGACAACAGACAAGAGTTCTTTCTCCCATCCTGGATCTTCTACAGATATTTAAACTTCCCTTGCTTAATTTTTCCACATTCAAAGCACCCCCAATAGATGGCCATCCAACCTGGCAGCACAGCATGTTATTTGAGAACACAGACATGCTGGACCACTCTCACAACCACCATGTCAGACTACACAGAGAAGCCATTGCAATCTACAAGCATGAGGACAATTTCAACAGAAAGGAGGAAAACCATGAAAATGAACAAAATCTAGCTACTAGTATTAAATACTTGGAATCAGAACAGTAAATAAAGAACAACACCCTGAAAATAGAGGAATTCCGGACATGACTCAAACAGGGCTAGCTAACACCTCCGAACAAAGGATTCCCTCAGGCAGGAATAAAGCTGGTAAGGCCATTAATACCAATCAAGGTGATTAATTACAACATTCACACTGGCTTCCAACAGACAAGAGTTGACAGAAAAAGTAGTTCAATACACAGTAATGCTATGTAGTAATTACTGTATTTACGAATTTAGCACCAAAATATCACAATGTATTGAAAAGATTGACTACAAAAATGCGTTGGATAATCCAGAATGTTGGATAAGCAAGTTTTGAATAAGTGAGACTCTACTGTATATATAAGCAGGATGCCTGCCATAAATGTGGGTGAAACGTCAGGATGAGTACTTCTGGAACATGGCCATACAGCCCAGAAAACACACAACAAAACCATCCAGCCTCTGCTTAAAAACCTCCAAAGCTTCCACCACACTCCGAGGCAGAGAGTTCCACTGCTGAACAGCTCTCACAGTGAGGAAGTTCTTCCTAATGTTCAGGTTGAATCTCCTTTCCTGTAGTTTGAAGCCTTATTCCACCTCTTAGTCTCCAGGGAAGCAGAAAACAAGCTTGCTCCCTCCTCCCTGTATCTTCCCTACACATGACTATCATGTCTCCTCTCAGCCTTTTTTTTCCCTGCAGGCTAAACATGCCCAGCTCTTTAAGTCGCTCCTCGTAGGGCTTGTTCTCCACACCCTTGATCATTTTAGTCGCCCTCCTCTGGACACATTCCAGCTTGTCAACATCTCCCTTTAACTGAGGTGCTCAGAATTGGACACAGTATTCCAGGTCTGGTCTGACCAAGGCAGAATAGAGGGGTAGCATGGCTTCCTTGGATCTAGACACTATTTATGCAGGCAAAAATCCCATTGGCTTTTTTCGCTGCCGCATCACATTGTAGGCTCATGTTTAACTTGTTGTCCACGAGGACTCCAAGATCTTTTTCACACGTACTGCTGTCAAGCCAGGCGTCCCCCATTCTGTATCTTTGGATTTCATTTTTTTCTGCCTAAGTGGAGTATCTTGCATTTGTCCCTGTTGAACTTCATTTTGTTAGTTCCGGTCTATCTCTAATCTGTTAAGATCGTTTTGCATTCTGTTCCTATCTTCTGGAGTATTGGCTATCCCTCCCAATTTGGTGTTGTCTGCAAACTTGATGATCATACCCCTGAAAAATTTCAGATCAAAAATAAATAAATAACCTGGTTTACTCTTGAATTTTTACTGTTTAACCAAATTCCCATGCTAAGCATGTCAGAAGCAAAAAATAGATTCCCTCCAGAACTACAAGCACTGTCTCAACCAAATTTGGTTTTTTCACAATATCATTATCTACCTTTCTACCAATTTACATTGCAATAGCAGCAATAGCTGACATAGTGGAAGTGACCATAGTGAAAGCTGCCAAAATGTGGTAGCCGGCAGGCAAAGATTAAGGTATGAGACTGGATGGGGGATTTGACCTGGATTTCAGGTGAAAACTGAGGAAATTGTAGAAACTGAGGTGTCCACCACTGGTTCATCTAATCCAATCAGAACAACTTGTGCTTTGTTGAAAACTTCTTGCTAATTCACAGTGGAAAACATCTTGATGTAACCCGGCATCATGATAAAGGAAATAAGAAGGAAACAAGAAAATAGAAAGAAACTTCTGCCAATTGTGGAAACTATTTCACTTTGTGGCTGACAAGAACTGAGGGCCCTTCCAGACAGGCCCTACATCCCAGGATCTGATCCCAGATTTTTTGATTTAAACTGGATTATATGAGTCCCACTGCCAGATAATTTGGGATAAATAGAAAACCTGGGATCAGATCCTGGGATATAGGGCCTGTATGGAAGGGCCCTGACTTAAAGAGGGAGCAATGATTCAAGACCTATTACCTGTGAAGAACCTTTGCCCAATGATGTAATTTCAGGTCCTGTTGAGATCTCATGCCAGATTATGTGTGTGTGTGTGTGTGTATATATATATAGGAAGCTCTTCCTAATGTTTAGGTGGAATCTCCTTTCCTGTAGTTTGAAGCCGTTGTTCTGCGTCCTAGTATCCAGGGCAGCAGAAAACAAATTTGCTCCCTCTTCCCTATGACTTCCTCTCAGCCTTCTCTTCTGCAGACTAAACCTGCCCAGATCTTTAAACCGCTCCTCATAGGGCTTGTTCTCCAGACCCTTGATCATTTTAGTCATCTTCCTCTGGACACATTCCAGCTTGTCAACATCTCCCTTCAATTGTGGTGCCCAGAATACAGAGTAAATACATTCTGCATTTTAGTCTGAACTTTAAAGAAGTACAATTACTTAGAATGTTTATGCAGTACTCTTCAGCCACAAAGACTCTCAAATCATCTTACAAATTATTCATTTGACAATTCTCTGCCCTCAGGTTTGCAATCTAAATAAGACCCAAGGGTTGGGTTTATTTGGGGTTCAGGACCTTGGATAGCTCATTTCAATTTCAGATTGGAGTGGATCTACTATCCTGCTGACATGGCAGCTACCAAATGTCACTGCTTAATGCTCCATGGCTTGAAAATAATGGATATCTACCAAAACGTACTTCCAGCTTTGTCTGATACACCAACTATGCCCATGCTTAGAATTGGAAAGTTCTATGGCCTTGCTCCAAGTGTCCAAGTTTCTGGATTGTGTGTCTTGTTCATGTTTCCTTGATTAAGTTTCAAGTTTCTGTAATTCCTGTTTAGGTCTTCATGGTTTTTGGCTGTATTATGCTCTGTTTTTGTTCTCAGATTTTGGATATAAGTTTGATCAAGTGTATGGATTTACAGTTTTCAGCTGCCCGAAAACTGTGGAATGACCTGCCAGCTAGATTAATTAGATCAGCTAGATCGGCCTACAGTCAGTTTTAAGTTGTGAATTTCAACCTGTATTTTATCAGTAAAATTTAATCTGCATTTTACCTGTGTGTTTTGTCATATGTATTTTAATAGTGCTTTACAAACTTCACTGTTTTAACCATGTTGTACTCTGCCTCAAACTACAAGGAGAGGCAAGAAATTAATAATAATAATAATAATAATAATAATAATAATAATAATAATAATAATAATACGGTTTTCCTTCATCTAGGCAGTGCTTTTCCACCACAAGGGAACCACAGTCTGGCACACACAGTGGACCAGGCTTACAGGTAATTCTTGTTCAAGAGGTTGCCTAATGGACTTACCATCTTTCTCTTTTATGACTTTGCAGTTGACCGACAAAGGAAAGGCACAAAGATCATATAGTATGAAACCTTGGTTAATCCACAAATTGTCAAATAGTTTTTCAAGTGCCCATGAACATGGCTTTAACTGCTGTCAGTGGGGAAGACTGGCATTTAGTTCATGTAATATAGAACACACAAAAAGCTGTTCCGCAGATCTGATCATCATCTTGGCTCTTTCACTGAATTTATAGAGTGGAGCAATACAATACTCCCGGAAATTGAGGATTTGCCCCATTATTTGTTTTCCTGCTCTTTGTATTCGGAGCCAAGAGCTAAAATCCTGGGGCCTAATCTGTATCTTGTGCAATCCAATACGGTTCCAGAAAAGATTTTCTATCTCTTGGCTGACACTAATCCTGTGGTTACTCACAAGGTGTCACAAGGTGTCTCTTTTTGCTCTGGCAGCAATGAAAATCCCAGCAAGATTAATTTCTGATATTGCAGTTTAGTGTTCTGGGGATACTTTTACCTAATAATAGTGTGGTTGTCTATATCCAAAGTGTTTCTTGTTTAAGTTTTAATAATACTGAATTTTACTTGGTTTTTAACTATGCAAGAGCTAGTTCATATAGTATTTTATGCAGTATTTTAAGGGTGCTTCTCGCCATGACTTTAAGTAGCATTTTAATGGCTTATGTAGTATTGTAATGGTGTATTTTGTATTTTATTTAATAATATTTTAAATGTATTTATTTGTTTGTGCTGTATTTGAAAGACTTATGGTCTAAGCATTAAATAAACTACTTCTACATCTGAATATTCCTAGTACATCTAAAACCTCAGCACGTTTATTGCGTAGTAAGTGTTATTAGTTGGATCCAAATTTTGTCACATAGAAGTCAATGGAAATTAAATTAATCTAGAATCATGACTAGTTTTGCCCATGGATATCAAGGGTTGTACTCTAAGAATGTTTAAATCGATGTCCAACACATTCTGTCGATTTCAATGTTTTTCAAAGGTGTTAGGTGGCCATGAGGGTGGGGTGTGAAACTGGTCTTAGTCTGAACTTCAAAGTTGCTGTCCAAAGTGCTGAAACTATTTTGGAGATAGGATTCAGCATGTAGCATAGCTCCGTTCAGACTGAAATTCAGGCCAAACATAGTATTGCCAATTCACATCTAAAGCCCAGTGTGGCCTCACTGCCCTAATGCTTACAAACCACTGTCTGCCACTAGAGGGTTTGCTATAAACATACCTAAATATGGATCCATACAATCTGCTCACTGGAATTTGCACCTGAGTAAGTGTGCCTAGGATTGCAACACTTAGGAAAAGAACAGCGGTCTCTTTCTAGCAGATGAGCTGTCTTGGTATGTAATTAATGTATTATTTAAATGTCATACTATCTCAGTCCACTGGCTGTGATTCCCATCTTACTAGAATGACTTCATTCAGCAATAGACACCAAGTATACTTCTCATGAGGATATAGAAGAGGGTTTCTGTCTACTGAGCAATCTAGGCGGATGTTTTGAAAAACTGTTATAAAAATGTAGAGTGGGACCCAAGACCTATTTTCTGTGCCCACATCTCAGTACATCACATCTCATCCTGTTTTACAGGGTTCCTCAACTATCTGTCTAGCATTTCCAGGAGATGGAAGAGGCCAGAAGGAAGAAAGAGTGTTGTTGTGTGTTTTCCAGGCTGTATGGCCATGTTCCAGAAGTATCCTCTCCTGATGTTGGCCATGTATGGCCATGTTCCAGAAGTATCCTCTCCTGATCCTCAGAGGTTGTGAGGTTGCCTGCCATAGATGTGGGTGAAATGTCAGGAGAGGATACTTCTGGAACATGGCCATACAGCCCAGAAAACACACAACAACCCTGTGATTCTGGCTATGAAAGCCTTTGACAACGAGATATGTACTGCTGCTTAGATCTAAATCTGGATCCAACCTATTTCATACATTCCACCATGTTCAAAACCTGAGCCATTTGATGATAAATTGTACCGAGAGCATTTATTTGGAAGTATATGATACATTTCGATACATAATAATGTCTGTGTTGGTGGGATAGTGTCTGAACTTTAGTTCGAACTTATAGGAGCTATCCAAGGTACTGAACCCTATCTCTCCAATAGTTCCAGCAGCTTGTGCAGCTCCTCTAAAGTCTGGACTAAAATCTGGAATGGGTTCATGCCACATTGACATGGGAGGCATTAGAGGTTACTTGGCATACATTTCTTAGTTGAACTTTTACAGTAAGTAAATGGTTGTAAGATAGATCAGCATTATTACCCACATTCTCTAGATGAAATAACAGGATAAGAGAGCATGCTATGCCTAAAAGCCCCTGGGTAATTCAAGCAGACTTCCTAATTTAATTTAGTTGTACAACGTACAATAAAGTTATTCTAATCTATGCGTGGGCAGCAGAACTATGGGCGTCCACAAGGGATGGAGTGTAGTTAACTTCTGGAAATTCCCATATTCCCAGTTTTAATTTTTTAATTTTTCATTTTTTAAAAAAGTCTGTCTTTGGTTTTAGTAGATGCCAAATAGTAGGCAAAATATGCAGCCACCATCCTACTCTATCATTTGCAAACAACTTGCCCCAACTAGCCAAGAAATGAAGTCATAAGCCATGGTTGATACACTCATTATCTGGAGAAGAAGCTTCCTGGTTCATGTAAAAGTCATTTTGGGTATTCCCTTTTAAGAAATGTTTATTGATCATAAAATAAATAACTGAAATAAAAAACTCAGAAATCCAGTATTTGAGTAGAGCTGTGAACCCTGTATTTTAAAAATAATAAAACACTTTATTTTTCTGTACTTTTTTATTGTGACTGAAATTACTTGAAAACATACTGCAAGTCACTTCTGGTGTGAGAGAATTTGCCATCTATAGAGATGTTGCCCAGGGGACACCCGGATGTGTCAACTGGGAGGCTCTTCTCATGTCACCGCAAGCTAGAGCTGACAGACAGGAACGCACTCCATCTCATGGATTCGATCTGGCAACTTTCAGGTCAGCAACCCAACCTTCAGGTCAGCAGTTCAGCCAGCACAAGGGTTTAACCCACTGTATTGGAAGAGACGATAAGGGCCTTCAGTCCAACCTCTTGCCATGCAAACTATCATTTTGCTATTGCATGAAGTTAGTTCACATTATTATAGCCATATTGCAGGAAACAAGGCTGCAGCTGAGATTATGGCTGGGATCCTACATCATGCCCCTTTATCCAGCTGCTTCTCAACATCCATAATAACATAATCTCATCTTCAATTGTCTAAGGAAAGCATTTTTAATTTTTAAAAAAACCATTCTCCTAGCATCATTGTTAAATTAAATATCAGAGTCCTGCTGCCTGTCCAAGGCTTCAAGTACAGTACAAGCATATTTGTAGCAGATACATCCCAAGACCCCCATTGATATATGATACTATGGATAATAGCACACCTTTCATTTTGACTGTACCTTTTCTGGAAACGTATCTATCATAAACTTGTCCTAGAAGCTCCAAAGAAGTCACAAATACTTCAGGGGGATGTAGGGCATGGGTAAGTGTAACCGTGCAAACTAAATCCATGTTTGTAAGCCACCCTGAGACCCTTTATTGGGTGAGAAGGGCGGGGTAGAAATACTGAAATAAAATAAATAAAATAAATATAAATAATGGGATCATACTGTAATTGGAAAATCAGTCATAGGTCAGCCATAGATCTCCTGTGTCATATCTGTTTACAAGATGCTGATATCTTTGAGTGGGTTGATGTTTATATATTATACTTAATGGTTCTATTAGTTGATTATTCAGTTGTTCTGACTAATACTTCTTGCAAAACTGCAATAAAGGTTAGGCTTATTTCTCCTGCCCCCCTCCAAAGTGTAGCAGGAACTATTAGGAAATATACAGTTCAACTCTGGAAAACCAGAAATGTATTTACTCTTCCATACCCACAAACAAACCCATGTTCATTGCTAGGAAGCCCTTTGCTTGAGAGTGGGATCAACTCTTCCTATTATTTAGACCAGTGGTTCTCAACCTGGGGTCCCCAGATGTTTTGGCCTTCAACTCTCAGAAATCCTAACAGCTGGTAAACTGGCTGGGATTTCTGAGAGTTGTAAGCCAAAACACCTGAGGACCCACAGGTTGCGAACCACTGATTTAGACAATTTGACGTTGCTTGTTTAGCCTTACAATGGAAAAAGGCACACAAAGGGGAAGGCCACAATCCACACGGTTTTGAATCTTGCCTCTACTGCTGTACTTGGTTTGTGATGCTCTGCAAAGCAGCATATTGGAAAGAAGACAGTCATGGAATATTTCACACAGCCTTGTTTGTTCTCTGAAAGTAGGACGAAGGAAACCTGAGCATTTCACCTGCCGAGGGTTTTTGCCAAGGCATTCCAGAGAACTAACACAGAAAACACCTGCAGTTCAGGTAGGTGTTGCTTGTGGTTCCTTTAAGAAGGACTCAAGACAGTAGTCTAAGCTTTCTGTATCTTAAATCCCTCTCTGTTGAAGTCTCTGTGGTCTCACATGATAGAAAAAGGCTTATTTTTCTCTTCTTTTGATTGGCATGTAAATGTTTATAGGATTTTTAATTATATTAGGTAAAGGTAAAGGTTTTCCCCTGATGTTAAGTCCAGTTGTGACCGACTCTGGGGGTTGGTGCTCATCTCCATTTCTAAGCCGAAGAGCCAGCGTTGTCCGTAGACAAGGTCATGTGGCCGGCATGACTGCGTGGAGCGCTGTTACCTTCCCGCCGGAGCAGTACCTACTCACATTTGCATGTTTTCGAACTGCTAGGTTGGCAGGAGCTGGGGCTAACAGCGGGCGCTCATTCCGCTCCCAGGATTTGAACTTGGAACCTTTCGGTCTGCAAGTTTAGCAGCTCAGCGCTTTAACACACTGTGCCACCACCAGGGGCCCCTTAATTATATTAATGTACATTTTATAAAGTTTGAAGGATATTTCAAAAACTGCAGCAGTACTGTTGAAAATTAAAATAGACCCAAAAAAAAGAGAAAATAATTCTATTAAATAGGCTATATTTCAGGGAAAGGAACTGGGAAGACCACATCTGAGTATTCCTGCCCTAAGAAAACTCAGTGAAATTAATGGGATTGCCATAAGTCAACAGATGACTTGAATGCACATACATACACATGCGGAAAATATAACTATACCAGTGGGCATCAGTTTTGCTGCTATGCTAACTTTAAAACACACAAAAAATCAGTACAATTATGGGAAATATTTTTGGTGCAATAATGTAAGCTCAGATCTAGTGACCATTTTACTTTATCATTTTCTGATAAATATATATGTGGTTGTACTGTAAAGATGATGTTTTAAGGAGCATTCCCTAGTGATGTCATGACGCATGATCAATTAAGCATTAACCTCATGGTACATCATTCATTAAAAATCATTTCTAAGTAATGAAAAACGTATATACAGTACCAGGGGTCTACAAACTAAGATTTGGATGCAGTCCTCCATGGTCATTTACCCAGCCCCCTCTCTAAACTTTAGACTTAGGGTTGTCCTAAGTCTGAAATGACTTGAATCACACAACAACAACAATCCTAATTAATTTGACTCTCTCATCAGCCAAAAGCAGGCCCACACTTCTCATTGAAATACTGATAAGTTTATGTTGGTCAAAATTGTTCTTCATTTTAAATATTGTATCGTTCTTTCATATTTTTTGCACTACAAATAAGATATACGCAGGGTGCATAGGAATTCGTTCATTTTTTTCAAACTATAGTCCAGCCCCACAACAGTCTGACGGAAGAAGCACGCACGAATGGAATTTCAGCTCCACACGAAAGCAGACTAATAATACACCAAAGACGGAGTGACCAACAAGAATAAACTACAAAATAGACTTTTTACTCAGAAGGATAAATTGGAAGTTACAAAGAAAAACCTTTCGTGTTGAGTTGAGCTTCGTGTGGGGAGAGAGCTTCCTGTTTTCTGCTTCCAAATAAACGGAAGGCATAAAAGAAATGGAAGAAATTGTAAGAACAAATTTCACGCACATGTCTATAATGAACATGCCCCTGCAATGGATTGGCAACAGAAGGCATGGAGTTGAGCCCACTGGGCAAGTTAGTTTCCCATGGCAAGGCCAAGGCAGTTCCCCTCTGAACAAATTTTGCCAAGAACTCCCTGGATAGGTTTGCCTTACAGTTGCCATAAGTTGGAAACAACATGATGACACACAATAATATCAACATGTACACATGATTAATAACCATGGCTTGATAGTTCAGTCCCTGCAGGTTATAGCTTAACCAGGCACATGTCGCAACTGTATTTAGGATCAATTAAAGTAACTAACAAACTAACTCAGTAATAGTTCCACAATAAGAGTCTTCATCTAGGTGACCATCATGATGCTCATATTTCTTGCTAGACCTTCCAGTTCTTCTACTGGAAGTAGAAATGTGTTGCCTAGTATCTGATGTTCTGACTTGACTTAACTAAGAGTAATTTTAAACATTGTTGTTAGTTGTAAAACCAACCAGCTGTTTGGAGGAAGTGTTTCACCGATCCATCAATCACAGATCTGCCTGATAGTTAACTGGGCAAAGGGTTTTTATGTGTGCTAAATTTACCCACGGGGCGTGGAAGCTCACATCATAAGGGCCAATTGCAGAGAGTTTTCTATTGGTCCTGCATAGGAGGTTCCAACGCCCATGTGTCCTGTCCAGACCCTTCTGTCATATTGAGCATATTATGAAAATAATGTAGGGATGGTTGCCAGATTGGCAATGCCTAATCTCAAACATCCACATCTCAAACATGGTGCTGTGGTCAGACAGGCATTTCTAGTCCTCCTATCAATGTAGCATCTCTGCTCAAAAAAGAAGGAAATGCATTCCAAAATAGAAACTTGCACCACCTTCTGCACCCCACACATAGTGAGGGAAAGTTGTTTTTGGAATTTGAGATATTTCACTTTAGAGAGAATTACCGGTAACACCTGCATTACCTAGGAGACAGACATTCAGAAGACAGTCAAAATGGCTCCCATTTGTTCCGACTCCTGTTCAGGAATGAAAGATTATAGAATAAATTCCAAGTATGGGCAGGAACATTCTTTCATTGTTTGATATGCACACTTTCCCTCCTTAATCTTTGACCGCAACACACAGACAACAGAACTTCAATGAAATGTAAACACCATATAGCCTACGACAACTGTTTAGGCAAGGGGAGAGACAAGAAAGCACAATCCCTGTGCAAAAGAGAAAAGCCGAGTATTAGAATATATGTTGTGTGTTGCATTTTTAGCACAGTAAAGCCATTTTTGTGCTTATTGTTGCTGTCATGTCCATTCATAAACGGGGTCTCTTGAGCTTGGAGAAGAGAAGATGGATAGATGACACGAAGGGATGTTTAAGCAAGTACAGTAGTCTTGTTTTCTGCTTCTCCAGAGACTAGAAGTCATATTAAACCAAATTTGGATGGCCATCGGCAGTGCCCCTTGTGGCCGGAATCGAGCATACCCTCATGAAGCCGGAAGCTGGAGAATGTTAATAGCCTCTACTGTCTGTCTATGTCAGTGGTTCCCAAACTTATTTGTCCTACCGCCCCCTTTCCAGAAAAAAATATTACTCAGAACCCCTTGGAAAAAGGGGCATGGCTTAGAGGGGTGGGCGTGGCTTCTGCTCAAGAGGGCGGGGCTGAGCCTCCCCCCTAGTCCAAGATGCAGGGCTGGGAGGGGGAGCTGGGCGGGGCCACAAATGGGCAGCCAGGACTGGGATGGGCGGAGTTATGAGCTCTGAGGCAGGGCTGAGCTTCTATCCCTGTCTTGTGGTGCCTGCCAGGACACAGGGGGTGGGGCTAGAGGAGGGGGCGGGGCCTCTTCCCGAGTGCCTGACGGGGCTGAACCTTTATACCCCACCCCCGTGTTTTAAAAAGTGCCTCAGGGGAGGTATACAGAGGCTCAGCACTGCCTCACGCTCTTGGGAAGAGGCCCCGCCCCCACCCCAGTCCCGCCCTTTAGTCCTAAAAGGCCTCTCAGGAGAGGTATAGAGGCTCAGCCCTGTCTTGGGCTCTTGGAAGGAGGCCCCGCCCCCTACCCTAGCTCCGCCCTCTGTGTCCTAACAGGCGCCTCAGGAGAGGTATAGATTCTCAGCCCTGTCTTGGGCTCTTGGGAAGAAGCCACGCCCACTCCTCTAGCTCCGCCCCCTGTGTCCTAACAGGTGCCTCGGGTGCTCAGCCCTGTCTCCGGCACTTGGGAAGAGGCCCCGCCCCTCCCCTGGCCCCGCCCCTCCCCTGGCCCCGCCCCTCCTCTGGCCTTGCCCCCATGTCCTAATAGGTGCCATCACCGCCCCCTGGATCACTGCAGCGCCCACCAGGAGGCAGTAGCGGCCACTTTGGGAATCACTGGTCTATGTGATATGTGATATGTCTGGTAATGGCATTGAATGCTATTCTGTCCTGTCCTGTCTGTCCAAAAATGGCATTGAATATTTGCCATGTATGTGTACTGTGATCCACCCTGAGTGCCCTTGGGGAGATAGAGCAGAATATAAAATTATTATTATTATTATTATTATTATTATTATTATTATTATTATTATTATTATTATTTCTTCTCAGGAGTGATTTAGCCATATATTCTGCATGGAAGGAGGTTAAATTAATTGGTTCGTTCTAGCATGTAATTTTTTTTAAAAATCCACTGGGACTTTCTTTTAAGTAAACCACTTACAAGCAAATGGAATGAAGTCCTAGTAACTCTGGTGCAAAACACTTAGAATAACAAAGTGAAGCTTGCCCGCTAGTGATTCATTCAGCTTCTCTGCAGTTTAAGAAAGGTCAACTGGGATAGTGCTGGACAAAATGCGGTGTGTGTTTCTACATGCTTTGGTGATATCACTGGGGATCATTTGCTGACCATTTTCTCTGAATATTAGGGAATAGATAAACATCATGACTCCAATGATGGGCTTAGATGACCGGAAGCCCACATGTCAGTTCATGTTTTTGACAGTCTTAGGGTCATTTCTGGATTCTATGGGAATCGTGTCTTTCTTGACTACCATACAAGGGCAGGAATTCCGTCAAAACCAGCCCTGCTGGTAGGGGATTTGGGGAACTGTAGTCCAGAAAACATCTGGCTACCAAGTACGGCATTTCAGCTATCTGTCCTGATGGTTTAAAATGTATTGTAAAGAGTTAATCCTTTTCACATTGTTCTAATTGCAGGTTGTTCTTTTTTTATTTGTGAGTTTCATCCTATTGTGTAAAACAAGAGAGATGGAATTATTACTGTAGAAATTATTCACAAGGGGATTTTCACTCTTCCTGAAGGGCAGGGTAACTCAAACACTTACAAAGCCGTCTTAACCTATAATTAAGTTCCCTCCTAGACTCACACACTGTTTATGGTCACTAGGGAAACGTCTGATTACTGCCCTGGACTGGTATTCATTGAACGCCAACATGATGGAAGCAATTCACTGAAATTTTCTCATGTATGTTTTCAGAGCATGGAAAATTACTTCTTGAAAATAATTCATTTCTATTACACATTAACATTGGTTACTCACTGTTCCTTGCCTTCCCTTTAAATAATCTAAGATTGACATGAAATGGCAAAAAACTTGAGGCCCTTCCAGACAGGCCTACATCCCAGGATTTGAACCCAGGTTTACTGTTTATCTCATATTATCTGGCAGAATAGACCCATATAATCCAGTTTAAAGCAGAAAACCTGGGATCAGATCCTGGGATATAGGGCCTGTCCAGAAGGGACCCTAGAAAACCTTAAGCCTGATTGCCTCTAAGATATCTTAGAAACTTAAAAGTTAGTTGGAAATGTGATTTGTTATACAACGGGCCCATGATATCTTCTGAGGTTTGGTTCCAGAACTCTTAGTAAGTAAGTAACTATTTATTGATCAGCCAACTGGTCTTATCAAGACACATAAACTATAAAAACAGCATACAACATACATCAGGTCCGAACAAAAATATAAATATACAGACAAAGAAAGTTTCATTTCAATATAATATGAAAGTAGGTAGCTAAACGGTAACCATATATCTCTCATCCTAAGTGTGGACCTCAAAGGTCCTTATTAGTCTTGTGCTTTTGTGGTAAAACTTGCCTTGTTTTGTTCTTGGCTTTTGTTGAGGTTCCCGATCCATTTTTGAAAGCTTCGGGGGGAGAGGGGATTCAGATCGGTCCCCCAAAATTCGGACTATTATCGGAGGGGGGGGGGCTTTCCACCAACTGCCTCCCCTTCCTGGCGTTCTTACCTGGCACCGGCCGTTGCTCCTCTAGAGTAAGGTGCTCAGCTGCAGGTAGGTCCGGAGCATGCCTGCAGGCCCTGCTAGCCTCCACACACACCCTGCCACACTCTCTGAAAGTGTGTGTGTGTGGCGGAGCCTGCAGGCAGACCCGGAACATGCCTGCAGGCTACCTCCAGACCTGTCTACATGCAGACAAGGAGGCAATTTTGTCTCAACATGAAAGCAGACTTTTGCGTCGAACAGATTTCCATGGGGGGTGGGGGGGGCTTCCTGTTTTGTATTTCTGAAGAAACAGAAGACACAAAAGAAACAGGATAAACAGTAGGAACCAATTTTGTGTACACCATTAGTCCTCATCCCCCTTACACTTACTCTGATCCATATACTCTCATCTCCTTTTAGGTGCTTTATGTAGGTAAAGGTCAACTTTTGATGTTAAGACTGGGTTAGAACCAGCTAGTAAAAATGTGGTTTTGGCTGCTGGGTCCCCCAGAACCCTTAGTAGATACCAAAATCTGTGGATGCTCAAGTCCCATGATTACATAATGTCCCCATAAAATGATACCCCTTATATAAAATAGTAAAATCATAGTTTTCTTTTCATATTTTCAAATACAGTAGAGTCTCACTTATCCAAGCTAAACGGGCCAGCAGAAGCTTGGATAAGCGGATATCTTGGATAATAAGGAGGGATTAAGGAAAAGTCTATTAAACATCAAATTAGGTTATGATTTTATAAATTAAGCACCAAAACTTCATGTTATACAACAAATTTGATAGAAAAAGTAGTTCAATACGCAGCAATGTTATATTGTAATTACTGTATTTACGAATTTAGCGCCAAAATATCACGATATATTGAAAACATTGAAGGCAAAAATAGCTTGGATTATCCAGAGGCTTGGATAAGCGAGGCTTGGATAAGTGAGACTCTACTGTATATATATTCAAACCATGGATGGTTGAATCCATGGATGAGGGGACTATGGATACGGAGGTCCAGTTTATCAGTGAGTATTTTCACTCACATTTGTGATCTTATTTTTAAAATGGGACCCTGTTATGTCCTCATTCACCTACCAAAAATCTCCAAAAGTCACTATGTAATGTATGGCTTTTAGGTTCTGCTTATTTTAATATAGTGAAAACCAAGTGACCAGCCATATCAATGTTTACAGTGCTATTTTCTGCAATAGGAGTGGAAATAATGCAGCTCCACAGATGTAGATGGACTGCAACTCCCAGCAGCTTGTCAACATAGCCAATGGAGAAGAATACTAGGAGTGGCAATTCCTCTTGTGATTCCCATCTATATGCTATAGTTCTGGCTGCCATTTTTAATACAGCTTTTAACCTTTTGCATCTTCTACTTCTATACAGGGCTGGCCCAGCATTTGTTGTCTCCTGACACAGATAACTTTTCCATACCAGCATATAGGAATACAATTCTAGAATGTGAAGTTGTAAATATCCAATTATGCTCCTGGGTTAGGGTTAGGGTAGTGATAACTGATGGCTCCTACATTGGTAGCATGGTAAATCCACTCCCAGCTTTAATTCAGAGAATAGGTAGTTAAAGGGGTTATTTAAGGAGCTCAACCAGTTTGGGGGATGGACTTCAGGACCTTGGATAGTTCATTTAAACCAGGAGATAATGTACTGTCCAGCTGTCCCACTGACACAGAAGCCATCAGGTAAGCCATTGGATATGAGCAAGATCATATAGGAAGAACTATGTACAATTACATGTAAAATGTGTTTGTATGTCTGTGTTTATCTGTCATAACAACAGTGATTTATTCATAACTTATATTGTTACATTGATCGGGTGAGGCCCTGAGGATCAAAGAGATTTTTAAAAACCAATGATAACATTTGAGAGGAAATTCACACCTACTTACTCAAACAGCAGCACCTTAGTCCAGCTAAGCAATATATAGTAAAATACGCCTACAGAGAAGGGTAAGAGTCCATCCCTTCCCTCCTCGCCCTCCTTTTCGGAGGCAACTGAGTGCAACTTTTGCACTTTGAACTCTGTTCACAGAAGTAGGATAAGAATGAAAGGTGAATGTGTGAGGGGAGGAAATGGAAAAAGGGAAAGGACTAAGAGATTATCTAGGACTATCTGTCAAATCAACACATTTACAGTATGACATGTTTGCCAAAGTTGTTAACTGGATACCAAGCATTCCATCTCTAAGTATAAAGATAATATTGTTGGGTTATTGCAAGCACTGGCACAGTGGGTTAAACTGCTGAGCTGCTGAACTTGCTGACCAAAAGGTCAACAGTTCAAATCTGGGGAGCTGGGTGAGCTCCCGCTGTTAGCCCCAGCTTCTGCCAACCTAGCAGTTCGAAAACATGCAAATGTGAGTAGATCAATAGGTACCGCTTTGGTGGGAAGGTAATGGCACTCCATGCAGTCATGCTGGCCACATGACTTTGGAGGTGTCTACAGACAACGCTGCCTCTTCGGCTTAGAAATGGAGATGAGCACTAATCCCCAAAGTCGGACACAACTAGACTTAATGTCAGAGAGAAATCTTTACTATTACCTTATTGTAAACAATAATGGCTGCATCCATACTGCAGAATTATGAACTTTATCACATGGAGGTAGAAACCAACACCTGTATTGTCTGTTGCTGGCCAATCACCCTTCAGGGGTTACTGACAGGCAAAGTCTATCAATATCCCTAGATTGTGTCATGGGCCTGGGATCTGCCTTATGCAGTGATGGCGTCATGTCCTCTCCCATCATCAATTCCTTAAAAAAGTTTGCCCATCACTTTACAATTGTGAAGTGCCTTTAAAGAAAATTAAAATTGAAAACCTCAAAGAGGGTGAAACAGCCTAGCTGGGGGGGACAGGGTTATACCACCTACCCAGAAGCACTCCTTTGCACTGCTAAGGTGTCAAAATTACATGACACCAGTGACTATGCAAAATAAATGTATTCATTTATTTACTATATTTATATCCCGCCTTTCCCAACCCCAAAGGGGACTCAAGGCGGCTTACAGATAGGCAACAATTCTATGCCTTAAAAACAATTAATATAAAGCATTTAAGATTAAAATTAAGACCAAAACTGAAATACATTGAAACATTTTAAATCATTACAGTCACTATTTAGAGCCACGCTATCCACTATCATAATCAAGGCAATTCGGGTAATTATTGCATATAGTTGTCTGTAAGTTGTCATGATGCCAGTAAGCAGCCACCATCCCATGTCACATAAACACCATGGGATAGTGGAAATGTCCTATGGCAGTCTGACACCACATTAGCTGCCATGGCTTACTGCTATGGAATCCTGAGATTCATAGTTTCATGAGATATTTCTCGTTCTCTATCAGAGAGAGCTCGTGCCACCACAAACTATAAATCCCAGGATTCCATAGAATGGTGCTATGGCAGTTAAAACGGGTTCAAACTGCTGTAATTCTGCAGTGTGGGTTTTCTTTTAAAGAGAGTGAGAAGAGAGAAGAGAGAATAAATCCTTTGCTCATGCCCAGCTAAATGCTCTTCAGATTCACCAATCCACTTGAGCTTAAATCACTGGGGCCACAGTGGTGCAATGGGTTAATCCTTGTGTTGCTGAACTGCTGACCTGAGGGTTGGCAGTTGGAATCAATGGAATGGGGTGAGTTTCCACTGTTAGCTGTAGCTTCCGCCAACCTAGCAGTTTAAAAACATGCAAATGTGATTAGATAAATAGATACCACTTTGGCAGGAAAAGACAATAAGAGGCTCCAAGCAGACATGCTGGCCACATGACCAAGAGGTGCCTATGGACAACGCAGGTTCTTCGTCTTGGAAATGGAGCAGAGCACCTCCCCCAGAGCCAGAAATGAGCACCGCCTCCAGAGCCGGAAATGAAAGGAGAAGCCTTTGCCTTTGCCTCTGTATTTGTGTCTTATTGTATTTCATTGTACTAAGCCATTGAATGTTTGCCTGTATCTGTTTATGTGCTGTAATCTGTTCTGAGTCTCCTTGGGGAGAAGGGCAGAATATAAATGAATTATTATTATTATTATTATTATTATTAAATCAGTGTTGTTGCAACTGAATTTCAAAATACTGAAATTAATTTGGGATGAACTGTTCCTTTGATAAATAACTGGCTTTTCACTCAACACCTTCTCATCCTCCTTGGTTATTTCAGGTCTTGGTTGTGTGATGGAATCCCAGAACTTGAACTAGTCAAACCAGGCAGAGATCTGCACTGTTGTGCTACCAGTCTTGGCAATCTGATGCTTGCAACATTTTCTACAATGGAAAGAATTCATCTGAAAGAGAGGGGAGGGACAGCAGGCGAGAAGGAGGCCTCTGATGTAATTTCACTGACAGGAAGCCAAGAGGCAGGGAAATCTTGTTTGATTTCTTCCTTCCTATGCCAAGATTCAGAAGTGCGGCGGTATGATGACAAAACAGTTGCCTCCACAAAGTAAAGACAGGGAGAGGCCACAACTATTTAAACCTACAGGTGATTAACCCCAGGAGTGACAATAAAACATTCTCTGATCTTTTTTTGCTAAGGGTCACATTGATGGTTGGGGAAGTTATATAAGCATTCATATGAACTTGTAAACTCTGAAGTCAGTGACCCTGATGTGTATTTTTAGAATGATTGCTGTTTATTCTAGTAATGAACATTTCCCCTTTATTTACTATTTCAGGTTTTTCTCCATCCTGTTTACCTCCAGACCGTCCCCATAATATTTATGAACTCTTGCAAGAACTTTGCTTTTTTCACTTATGGTACTTATCATTTTTATTCTTGTTATGTATCTTGACACAAACCTATGGCAATCCTGTCACAGGGTTTTCTTGGTGAGATTCATTCAGAAAAGTTCTGTGATCACTTTCCTCTAAGGACCTCATCACACGATGGAAATTCAGTGTCCTAAGACAGTTCTGCCCAGTTGACCCACGGAGCCCCACGGAGACGCACATCACACATCCTAGCCTCACTTTCGGCAGGGTTCTGTGGGTCAACTGAGGCAGAAGCATTGTAGGAAGATGTGCTGCCAACACGGTAGTCTCCCTGGGTTCCACTTGGAACAATGGGGCTAGCGTGGGGGGAAGGCACATGGCAATGCTTCCCCATATCTGGGGAAGTCAGCTGGCAGTGTGGTGCAGCACAAGGTGCTGGGATTGCCCCACTGCTCCCCAAGTTACCATGGAGGCTGGCAAATCAAAATGCTGGACCTCATCAATGTGATGAGGTCCTGAGACTGTAACTTGGTCAAGTAGGGAGTTGAACCCTAGGACTCTATGTAGTCTAGCACTCAGATCACTACACCACACTGGCACGCCTTAAGGCTCTTTTGAGTGAAATGCTTCCCATTATATCTGCTGGTGTCCATCTACTGTACTAGTTGAATTACCCAAAGTTTAGAAAATGTTTGCATTATAGTTCTTATTAGCTGTGCCCAGCCACGCGTTGCTGTGGTGAAGTATGGTGGTATGGGAAATAAAGTATTGAGGAATTGGTGGTAGTTAAGGTAAAGGTGTGGAGTCCAGATAATCCAGTTAAAGCAGATAATATAAGATTATAAATGGGTTATATAGCTGTGTGGAAGGGCCTTGAGTCTACACTGCCATCTAATCCAGTTAAAATCTGATAATCTGTATTTTATAGGCAGTGTCCCTAAGTGAGGCCAACTCTGCCTGCCCCCTGGGTGAGTGGGTTGCTAGGAGACCAAGTGGGCGGAGCTTAGCCTTCTAACTGGCAGCAATTGGATAAAAACAATTATTCCTCTCCCTCTATAGGATTTTATTTTTCTTTTCTTTTTGTTGTATCAACCTAGAGGCGTGGATGATGGGTTGTGTTGTCAATTTTCGGGGTTGTGGGGTGTTTAGTTTTGTTGTTATGGCGGTCGCCAGGATTCCATCACTCTTTTATATATATAGATAACTCTCCAGCCATAGTAGCTGTAGGAATCTGGAAAGTGAAGTCCAAATATAAACCTAGTCTCTAGAATCATAGAGCTTAGTGAGTTTCTATGGTTGCCATCTCTTGAAAGCTAAAAAGCTAATATTTTGATATAACAAGGCTGCCATCTCGGAAGGTAACAAACATCCGAGTTACAAACATTTGACCCATAATTAAGAACAGGGGTGAGACAACAAGATGTGAGAGAAATCCCCTAGGAAGGGAAATTTACTGCTGAAAGAGTTACCATGGGGAAAGGTGGTTCCACTGAAGATTTACCTCCAATCCTTATTTCCACAACTAACCACAAGTTTCCACAAGTTTTCAAAATCCAAGTATCACAATGACAGAAAATGAGGTGAAATCTTATGAAAGGGGCACAGCAAATACACAGTACAATCTAATGCAATACAGGCCCACAACTATATGTTTAAACAGAAGAAGTATAAATTTGATTTCCTTACTCAAAGGAAACAATCTAAACAAAATATTTGTAAAGGAGAACGCCTGAACAGGTGATCTTGTACACAGCACATTCAGTGTACTTGTGTTTCCAAATTCTTGCCAATCAGATGTGTTGAGAATGTGGGTTAATGAATTCTATCTTGTTCTCTTATACACACATATTTGCTTATTTTTTCAAATTCTTCTCTCAAGAATCTCTCTCTGTTCCTGACAAAATAATAGAGATGATACGAAATTTGATTTATAGTTGAAAGTTGAACAGTAGGAAAGAATCAGAGTCAGGATGCTGGAGAATATACTATTTCCTCAATCAATCAGTCACATTGTTTCCTCAATCTAATTCTCCCTCCATTTTAATATACAGAAGAGTCTCACTTATCCAACACTCGCTTATCCAACGTTCCGGAATATCCAACGCATTTTTGTAGTCAATATTTTCAATACATCATGATATTTTGGTGCTAAATTCGTAAATACAGTAATTACTACATAGCATTACTGCGTATTGAACTATTTTTTCTGTCAAATTTGTTGTACAACATGATTTTTTGGTGCTTAATTTGTAAAATCATAACCAAATTTGATGTTTAATAGGCTTTTCCTGAATGCCTCCTTATTATCCAACATATTCGCTTATCCAACATTCTCCCGGCCCGTTTATGTTGGATAAGTGAGACTCTACTGTACTGGTGAAGTGGGAAATATTTATGAACACATATGGTGTCTCTGGCCCTTTTCAAGCTATTACGGGTCACCTTTTTGACTTTAATAGCAGAAAAGATGGAATACTCTTGTGTTAGATGCCATAAGTCAGGTTAGCCAAGTATCCAGTTTGACTGAGGACAGCCCTCCAGAGGAAATGTGTGGTAGAAAAATACAGTAAGATCTCCTTGTCCACAGATTCAATATTCATGGTTTCACTTAGCCACTCTCCAAAAAAGAAAAGAAAGAAAGAAAGAAAGAAAGAAAGAAAGAAAGAAAGAAAGAAAGAAAGAAAGAAAGAAAGAAAGAAAGGAAAGAAAAGAAGAAGAGGAAGAAGAAGAATTTCCTGCAGACATGTTTTTGGGGTTCTCTGTATTCTCCAGTGCCATTGTATGGTATGCTTTCAGCCCAAGTATAGTTAACATATATAGGTTTGTCACAACCTCTGAGGATGCCTACCATAGATGTGGGCGAAACATCAGGAGAGAATACTTCTAGAACATGGCCATACAGCCCGGAAAACAAACAACAACCCTGTGATTCCGGCCATGAAAGCCTTTGACAACATGTTAACATGTATAGTTCACAATTATCCATGGTTTCAGGTATAACTGTGGATTCCCATATTCCACACAGATATGGAGATCTTACAGTATGCATCATAAGAAACGATGGATGACTATTAACATTTGGTACACAAACCATATGACTGTCATAACACTTGTAGAATCACTAATATTTTTTTTAAAAGATTGGTTGGTTCAACACTGTTTCAATAGGGTTCATGATCATAATAGATGTTTCTCTACATAATCAAATGAGCACAAAAGCTCCTCACTTCAGGCCTCTCTGTTCAACAGCGCTGAGGATTTAGGAATAGAGTAAAGCTTGCCTGTGTCCTCAAAGTACCTTCTCCACTTTTAACCTTCTTTGTATGCAAGTGAAATGCTGAATAGGATGAATGATAAACTCAGCATAGATTAAACCATCTATGGTATGTTTAGCATGCTTTTGGAAGTGGTGCACCATCCAGTGGTGAAAAATGTCTGTCATAGCATGTTATTCCTCTCGCCAACATACAATGCATTTAGAGCGCTTTCTTGTCCCATTGGAAAGTAATCATTTGTGGCTGAATATGTCTTCTAGAGGTAGATTACTGGCAGTGAGTCAGTAAATGAATGTGACAACCTATTCTGGATCCACATGGACTTTCACATTGAGGACATTGTAGGACTTCCCTTTCTGAATTGTCATCTTGTCATGGAGAGTGGCTTGTGCACTCCAGTGAACCTATGAATGAAACTGTCGGGACTCATGTCATGCCAGCAGGGTCACCCATGGAGGAGGAGGAACTAGACAAAGAACAATCCAAGAAAGATCTCAATGGTAGAACAAGTGGGCGATAACATGGTGCACATTACAGCGGCTGTGAAGGAGGATATTGAGAGTAACATCATGGGTGAGTATTTTCTCCCTAAAAATCTGATGGTGAAACAATAAACTTTGGGACAACATTTGGAGGCAATATTATGATCCAAATTATCTTCAACTTGTGCATGTGTGAATATCAGAAATCTTACCAAAAAAAGGAAGAATATACAATAGTTTCATCTTAGGGTCACCATAGGCTGGAAAGGACTTGGAGACAAACAACAATAACATATTTTTTTTTCAAGTGCCTTCACTCTCACAATTCAAGGCCATGTTTATTGTCAGTACAGTATTCATTTATAGTTAATGTCTAAGTGTTAATATACAAATAGATAGTTGCTTTATGACTTGCAAGAGTGACCTTGACCTTAAACATCCAATTGCGTGAGATGTCTCCTTTAGAAGAGTTAAGAGAGACTTCACTATGCAAGTTAAAAAATGTAATTGGTCTCATCATTGGGATGTTTTGGGGAAAAGCAAGCTAGCAAGTATATTATACAAGAGAAACTAAGCAGC
The DNA here is from genome assembly GCF_035594765.1 of Anolis carolinensis. NCBI lineage: Eukaryota > Metazoa > Chordata > Lepidosauria > Squamata > Anolidae > Anolis > Anolis carolinensis. The sequence goes on from NC_085846.1 coordinate 42,107,120, forward strand.
TTCTCTTTCAGTGGAAGAGCAACAATGATACAGGTGAAATGAAATACCAGGAGTTCTAGATGACTAAATGGTAATTTTCCTTGGAAACTGGCTTCACTTGTTCGTTGGCTTCAGTTTTCACTGTGACCGAGAAAACTCTTTTGCTGTGGTTTCACACAGATGTTTCTCTGTCTGGCCTTTTTCATAAATGAAACTTGGTGGGAGGTGAAGATCTGAAGTGTTTGAATAGAGGAAATTTTCCTCCTCCTCCTCCTCCTCCTCCATTAAAATACTTAGATAAAAAGGACCATAAAATACATTTATTAAACACACAGAACAAAGATTAAAACACCAGTATTGATAAAATGTAAATTTAAAAATCATAGTTTAACATTGACTGGACAGACTGATTGGAAGACATTAATTTCTGGGTCACTTCCTGTTGGAAAATAAACTTTTATTGTGCCAAAAGATCAAGAGAAGCAAAAAAGTAAATACCCACCTTACATCCTCAGGTATAAGGGAGGAAAGGAAGGGCCCAAAATATGAGACTAGGGGCAACCATGTGAGATGTTATAGAGATAGTGCCTGTTGATGTTAGAAGCATGATCATAGAATCATAGAATCATAGAATAGTAGAGTTGGAAGAGACCTCATGGGCCATCTAGTCCAACCCCCTGCTAAGAAGCAGGAACTCGCATTCAAAGCACCCCCGACAGATGGCCATCCAGCCTCTGCTTAAAAGCTTCCAAAGAAGGAGCCTCCACCACAGTCTGGGGGAGAGAGTTCCACTGCCGAACAGCCCTCACAGTGAGGAAGTTCTTCCTGATGTTCAGGTGGAATCTCCTTTCCTGTAGTTTGACCAGTTAAAGTCAATGATGTTAAAGAGGCAGCCACTGGAGCTGTCATTAACCACCAACATTTACAACACGTTAATCATAAGGTGAACCATCAACCACAGTTGTACATAATATGCCATCCAAATTCAAAATGCCCACTTTTTCCTTCCAAGATAGCATTTTGGCTTGAGATCCTCTCTTTTGCCTGAGGAGGGGAGAAGAAGAGTCAGGCCCTGAAAACTCTAATCTAAAATAATTTGATTTTGTGACTCTATGTCTTGCCCTGTGCGATGCCAGTTTGATGTTTCTCTGCATACACCAGTCTAAATTTAAAGCATCACATGGCTTAGCCAGACCCCTTTCCTTTCTTTTATGGCACTACAAAGGAAACCAGGAAGAAATGTGACAAGAACGATGAGTCTTTCCAAATGTCTGTCCTGTCCCACCTGCATTCTATCTATCTATCTATCTATCTATCTATCTATCTATCTATCTATCTATCTATCTATCTATCTATCATCTATCTATCTATACACACACACACACACACACACAGAGTAGAGTCTCATTTATCCAACACTCACTTATCCAACATTCTGGATTATCTAATGCATTTTTGTAGTCAATGTTTTCAAAACATTGTGATATTTTGGTGCTAAATTCGTAAATACAGTAATTACTACATAGCATTACTGCATATTGAACTACTTTTTAATGTCAAATTTGTTGTATAACATGATGTTTTGGTGCTTAATTTGTAAAATCATAACCAAATTTGATGTTTAATAGGCTTTTCCTTAATCCCTCCTTATTATCCAACATATTCACTTATCCAACGTTCTGCCGGCCCGTTTATGTTAGATGTGAGTCTCTACTGTATGTGAATTCAGACGATGCTATACATTTTTTCTATAAATGGCATTTTGCTCCTGTTGGATGTGTGAATACAGTATTACTATTATAATGTTTATAAGTGTAATGTTATTAACATCTTTAAAATCTTCAAAATGCCAGGCTAAAGGGTTTGGGAAATCTTTATTTCCAGAGAAAGGCATATCTAAAGGATATGGCCCAGCAAAACTATGCCTTTCTTTTAATAAGTAGAAACATGAAGTGTTTTGGAACCCGCTGCTAAAATGCAGGAAAAACTCAAGGAAGAACTCAAGCTCTCATGCTAGCCGGATCTGTGGGGCAGTTACAGTGTAGACCAGTGTTTCTCAACCCGTGGGTTGGGGGGTCAAGAGGGGAGTTCAGAAGGGTCACCAAAGACCAGTATTTGCTGTTGGTCATGGGGGCTGTGTGTGGGAAGTTTGGCCCAATTCCATCCTTGGTGAGGTTCAAGGGGCTCTTTGTAGGTGAACTATAAATCCCAGCAACTACAACTCCCAAATGTCAAGGTCTATTTTCTCCAAACTCCATTAGTGTTCAAATTTGGGCATATTTAGTATTTGTGCCAAGTTTGGTCTAGATCCATCATTGTTTGGAGTCCATAGTGCCCTCTTGATATAGGCAAACTACAACTCCCAAACTCAAGGTCAATGCCCACCAAACCCTTCCAGTATTTCCTGTTGGTCATGGGAGTTCTGTGTGTAAAGTTTGGTTCAATTCCATCATTGGTGGAGTTCCAAATGATCTTTGATAATAGGTGAACTATAAATCCCAGCAACTACAACTCCCAAATGTCACGGTCTATTTTCTCCAAACTCCATTAGTGTTCAAATTTGGGCATATTTAGTATTTGTGCCAAGTTTGGTCTAGATCCATCATTTTTTGGAGTCCACAGTGCTCTCTGGATGTAGGCGAACTACAACTCCCAAACTCAAGGTCAATGCCCACCAAACCCTTCCAGTATTTCCTGTTGGTCATGGGAGTTCTGTGTGCAAAGTTTGGTTCAATTCCATCATTGGTAGAGTTCCAAATGCTCTTTGGTTATAGGTGAGCTATAAATACCAGCAACTACAACTCCCAAATGTAAAATCACCCCCACTAGTATTCAAATTTGGGCATATAGGATATTTTTGTCCCAAATTTGATCTAGTGAATGAAAATACATCCTGCATATCAGATATTTACATTGCGATTCATAACAGTGTCAAAGTGACAGTTATGAAGTACCAACAAAAATAATTTTATGGTTGGGGGTCACCACAACATGAGGAACTCTATTAAGGGGTCGCAGCATTAGGAAGGTTGAGAACCACTGGTGTAGACTGGTTCTGCCTACAGCTGTTTTCCTGACTCCATGTAGTAATAGACCATGAGACAGTATCCAAAATGATGACATGAGTAAATCAGAGATCACAGTTGAAAAGGCAGTCATGGTATGCAGGTCCTAAGCCATGTATCAAGCTGTATTTGTTTTGCCTTGGTAACAAGAAGTGAGATAATGGAAGAGATTCCACCAGGTAGTAGAATTGCCCTGTCTACATTATTGTAATTGGCCACTCCTAATGTGATTGCAATTATTGTTAATCATTTATGATTAGTGATAATCTGGAGTCAAAACTGGAACTCGGGTATGAGTTCTTCAAAAAGCAAGACAGAGATCAAGAAAAAATTCATGATGGTCAACCTTGTAAATTTTGTTTGTTAGCACAGAGTTCAATAGAGATTTGGTTAAAATTTAAATGTTTATTTTATAGATTTCAATGTTTCAATCAATATTTCTAGAGTGTTTTATACAGAAAACACTAATCTCAGTCTATCATAGATTATGGTCCTGTCTGCTGAAGTACAGAAAGTTGAAGAAATTATTGAACAGAAGAAAAGGAATCTTAAGTTGAGTGACTGTCTTTCTTTGGCCCTTTCTAAACTGCCACATAAAATCCAGATTATCTGTTTTGAACTAGATTATATGGCAGTGTGGACTCATATAATCCAGTTCAAAGCAGATAGTGTGGATTACCTGCTTTGATAATCTGAATTATATGGCAATGTAGGAGGGGCTTTCACCTTTGTATTCATCTTTGTTCTTTTTCACCTAATAGTTTTTAGATATGGTTATGGTCTGGGATTCAAGGATTATAAATACATCAAAATTTTAAGACACGTGTAGGTCTCAGAATTATGTTTGCAGTCTTTGGACTCGGCAGATGGATACATTCTAAAATGATGATGGCTTTCAAGGTTGCATTTCTCAGGATCACCCCTTTAGCAAAAATTTGCACCAAGTGGACAGAACAGATATGCTTACCACTACCAGTCAAGTGTGCATTTCCATCAGTTTATACAGGCTCGCATTCAGATCTTGACTTGATCCAATTTAAACACAAACTGAATTGGAATATGGAAAACTGAATCTTTGTATCTCTTTAACTTGCATTGAGAATCCAGTATTGTCACAATTTTTCTTTCTTTTTAAAAATACAAATCATCATCATCATCATCATCATCATCATATTTTCATAGAAGGTCTGGTAGCCCCTGCAGAGAAAGTTACACATCCCAAATTGCAGTAAGGAGATTTTGTGCTAATCATTTATAAGTTTATTTTAATGCCTTGATAATTTGCCAATATGTGTGCTGCATTTCTATTTTTCTGTAATTCATGTGTCAGACTTTGGAAATGTTGCCTTGGGAGCTAGAATTCAAAAAACAACTTTTCTAAGTTTGGTTCTTGAAAATTAACATGAAAAAGTAATATTTCCAAGCCATTGACACCTTTTTGCTCTAGTTTATAGAATGTATTCTTGCTGATATTTTATACATGTAATTTGCAATATCTTGGTTTGTCGTTCATACTTTGATTCTGTTGTGAGCTACTTTACATATCCTTATACAAAGAAATTGGTTATAAACCCCTAAGTGCACATGTGTCCATGCCCATGCATAGAATTAGAATGCATAATGAAGTCATCAGCTACTACAAATTCCTTTATCTGGAATTCCAAAATCCAAGATACTCCAAAATCTGAAATTGTCTAGATGGGTAAATAAGATAGTGATGGTTCAGGGTATACAAATTGGTTTCTACTGTAAAATTATTGAAAATATTTTATAAAATTAGCTTCAAGTAATGTATAAAAGGTTTATGAAGCATAAATGAATGCTGTGTTTAGATTTCATTTTACTCTCAAAGATATCCAATAATAATAATAATAATAATAATAATAATAATAATAATAATAATATGCTGACTGTGCAAGGAAACCGAGGAAACCATTGATCATATCCTCAGCTGCTGTAAGAAAATCGCACAGACAGACTACAAACAGAGGCACAACTATGTGGCCCAAATGATTCATTGGAACTTATGCCTCAAGTACCACCTCCCTGCCGTAAAGAACTGATGGGATCACAAACCTGCAAAGGTCGTGGAAAATGAACACGCAAAGATACTGTGGGACTTCCGAATCCAGACTGACAAAGTTCTGGAACACAACACACCAGACATCACAGTTGTGGAAAAGAAAAAGGTTTGGATCATTGATGTTGCCATCCCAGGTGACAGTCGCATTGATGAAAAACAACAGGAAAAACTCAGCCGCTATCAGGACCTCAAGATTGAACTTCAAAGACTCTGGCAGAAACCAGTGCAGGTGGTCCCGGTGGTGATCGGTACACTGGGTGCCGTGCCAAAAGATCTCAGCCGGCATTTGGAAGCAATAGACATTGACAAAATTACGATCTGTCAACTGCAAAAGGCCACCCTATTGGGATCTGCGCGCATCATCCGAAAATACATCACACAGTCCTAGACACTTGGGAAGTGTTTGACTTGTGATTTTGTGATATGAAATCCAGCATGTCTATCTTGTTTGCTTGTCATACAATAAAATAATACTAATAGACCAAATTACCAAACAGTACTGGTCTAAAGCATTTTGGATGCTTCACCTGGACGTAGCAAAATATAAATATAATATAAATATAAATAAAATATAAATTAAAATTACAGATAATCATTTCTACAGAAGGTTAGATTTGCAAAATAAATTGTGAGCAAGTATGGAGTAGAGGTTTGCTTGCTGGACGCCAGGTGAGCAGGCACTTTTGTAGCATTAGAAGAAGGCAGTGATATGGTCACCAGAGGTAGGGGTGGACTTCAAGGTACAAGATAAAACAGCAAAACATTATGTAGATCAATGGTTTCCTAACAATTACAATTTTGGACCATGATAAATCACCACCATCATCACCACCACCACCGCCATCATCTCACCACTACCACTACTACTGTCAGCATTTAAATACGACCCTTCTTTTCCTTTCTCCACCATGACCAGTCTTTTGCTGGAAATAAAGTCATGACTTAAGTTGCATGGTAAGAACTTCTGACATTCAGACTCCGAATGCCTTTCCTTTCCATTTGTATCACTTGGCTCATGCAGTATTCTTAGGCAATTGAGTATAGCATTCCTTTGATTACCTCTTACATCACCACCATTGTCATAGATCATGAGTTTCCATCTGTATTGCAAAGTTGGAAATTTACGTGAACATCTTGCGGATCTAAATATGGAGGAAACCGGGGGCGGAGTGGTGGTGGACCTGCATTGTTTGTGCCCGTTTGTAAACAGGACATCAGGGAATTGTAAATATCCTCTTAGAAATGTTTCCAAAGTCAAAATAAGCTGTCTGTAAATATTTGCAGCTTGCCTAAAATTGCATAATGGATGGGCATAATGATGCTGTTTTTAAAGTTACGTTTTTAGTTTCCGGTTTCTCAGATGTTACTTCTCACACCAACCATAAACAAAAAAACCCTTCATAGGTTTACTTAACAATATATTTAGAAGTTCACCTAATCAGCTGAACATTGCTTCAGTTTGCAGGTCAGATATTTTCGATGATAAGGATCTGGAATCCTTTTCATCTTTGCAGAAGTGAAAAACTGATTAGGTGAGCTGTACTCCACCTGAGGTCCCGTCCACACAGTCATATAACCCAAGATATCAAGACAGAAAATTATACAATATCTGCTTTGAAAGGGTTATCTGAGTCCACACTGCCATATATCCCAGTTCAAAGCAGATAATGTGGGATTTTATTTAGCTGTGTGAAAGGGGCCTAAGACACACCCCATTTACTAAAAGAGTCTGTGTTTCATCAACCTTTCCCCTGTAACTACTTCCTAAGACATTGAGTAGAATTAGAACAAAGTAAAGAGAAAATGCATTTTGTTGTGTGCTCTCAAGTTATTCCTGACTTATGGCAATGGGTTTTCTACTACTTAATCCACAATAGCTCCATCCTATAGAATCCTAAAATTTATAGTGTAGCTGAGGAACTTAGAATAATAGAGTCCATTCCTGTAACCTATAACATAATAGCACTATGGCAGAAAATTCTAAGTCCTTAACTAAATAATAAATGCCAAGATTCAATGGCAATTAGTGGTATCAAAGTGTTATGATGGTGTAGAGTTGATATACGTTATCAGGAGAGGACATCCATAGATGAGGATTGTGCAGTACCTCAATGTTGTTGGGTTGCAAATCAGCCCTAAACAATATAAAATGGTGAGATATTTTACGAGTTACAGCCTAGCAACATCTGGAGGGCTACATGATTCCCACCCCTGCTTTATGAAGATCAGTGTGATTCCAGTGCCAAACACAGCTGGGAAGCTAAATTCAAATGGATCAAAATAATCAGAATACCTAGACTTATATTACTAACAGGAAGAGGAAACCTTGGGTCACTTCTACACTGTCATATAAAATCCAGATTATTATTTGAACTGGATTATATGGCAGTTTAGACTCAGATAATCCCATTCAAAGCAGATAATGTGGATTATCTGCTTTGATAATCTGGATCATATGACAGTATAGAAGGGGCCTTAGTTAGATCAGTTTTAGAGATCTAGGGAGGTTTTCTTTAACCGGGATACAAGGCAATCACCCCCCTCAAGATAGTTGTAATGTGACAACAATCACAACTCAAATCTATCTGGTCATTTCTATTTTGCTTCATGTTATGACCTGGGGTGGGGGTGGGAAAAGAGCTAAACATAACCTTATGTATTTTCTTATGCCACAGCAGTTAAAATACATCTCTAAAACCATATTAAAAATTGATAGTCCAGTTGTAGAGCCAAAACAGTATCTGGCGAATTTTGGAAAAAGACTGGAAGAATCTACATGTTACTGGTTTTATGGCCACTAATTTTCATGATAGTATGTTTTTAGCCAGATACCACGTATTCAAGTTGTTGGTACCCTACATTTGAGGGGTGGGATAAACGTGAGGTTTGAGGTTGATTGTTTTCAATTGTTTTATAAGCCAATTGTAATTATGGATTAGAATTTTAACACAGATAACAAGATGATGGTATAATCATAAAGCTCACTGGCTGTATATGTGTAAGCGATATCAGCACATTCCATGGGGATGTATCATTCTGGGCCAGGACTGCCACTTAAAAGTTCTTGGTCATCAAAGGGAGGAGGCAGATTTCCTTCGCATTAAATTGTTTGCTTTATTTGAAACCTGGAGGGCAGGGCTGGGTTGGATTAGACCTGCACTCCTGCTTGCCTGCCCCAGGTTTGCCCTACTCCTTAGCCCAACACAATAGAGTCACAACTACATTTAGGCACTAGATGAGGATGTGAATGAGCTGAATGTGTTCTCTAGGGCCCCTTCTACCCTGCAGAATTGTGGCTCTATATGTCATTATAACTGCCATTTTCTAATTACGTTAGAAACATTAGAAAATGTCGACCATTTCCGCTAGTTTGGCAGCCACCTCTCCACAAAAGTCAACATTGACAATGAAATACAACACCACCTGAGCTCTGCGAGTGCAGCATTTTTCCGAATAAAGCAGAGAGTGTTTGATGATCGGGATATCTATAGAGATACCAAGGTGCTTGTTTATAAAGCCATTGTCCTCCCATCCCTGCTATACGCCTGCGAAATGTGGACGGTCTACAGATGTCACACTCAACTCCTGGATCATTTCCATAGCGTTGCCTCAGAAAAATCCTGCAAATCTCTTGGGAAGACAGGCGGACAAATGCCAGCATGCTGGAACAAGCAAAGACCGCCAGCACTGAAGCAATGCTCCTACGCCATCAACTCCACTGAACTGCCCACGTTGTCCGAATGCCCGATCACTATCTTCCAAAGCAGTTACTCTACTCCCAACTCAAGAAAGGAAAATGGAATGTTAGTGGACAGGAAAAGAGATTTAAAGATGTGCTTAAAGCCAACCTTAAAAACTATGGCATAGACACTGAGAACTGGGAAGCCCTGGCCCTTGAGCGCTCTAATTGGAGATCAGCTGTGACCAGCAGTGCTGCGGAGTTCCAAGAGGCATGAATGGAGGGCTTAAGGGAGAAATATGCCAAGAGGAAGGAGTGTCAAGCCAACCCTGACCGGGACCTCCTTCCACCTGGAAGTCCCCTCGGGTGAGAAGGGTGGAGTAGAAATGTGGTAAATAATAAATAAAACCGATGTCCTCACTGCAGGAGAACATGCGGATCAAGAATAGGTCTCTTCAGCCACCTACGGACACACCCCTAAGACAGCAGAAATGGAGGACCATCATCCTCGGCCTACAAGGGATCGCCTAAGTAAATAAGTATAACTGCCATGTAAATATTCCATGGAATCCTGGGATTGGCAATTTCAGAAGTGGGACTGGGAATGTTCATCTAGAAAGCTAAACTAGAAATGCCAGGATTCCATTGGATAGAGCAATTGCAGTTAGTGGCATAAAACTACTGTGTTGATGGGTCTCTGAAATGTCCATCACCTCTTATCATCTTCGTAACATCTGAAATGTGCCTAGGTGTGTATACGAGAGAAAGAGAAATCTAGAAGTGACTTTCATCCAGTCTTGGCCAATGTTATGAGGCTGTGGCCCATTGAACTGTGGGCATGATGAAATCCAACTATTCACTGACACTGCTGGCAAGCCTTGGAATTATGTCCAAGCATCTGGCCTTGCAGTTGCTTCTGTGATGGCAAGCACAACCGGCAAGAAGAATGGGGTCAATCTTCTTCTTTCTGGACAGGTGAGTGCCCTATTGTAGGAGCAGCAGATGTAATCAAATAGCCAGGCACTCAGGTGGAGCTCTGTCGATGATGTAATGGCAGTGGCAGAAATGCAGGGGGAAAAATGATGGCTGCAGTATCATATCCATTTCATAGGTTACAGTATTCAGAAAGTTCTTCCAGAGTAGGTCACTTTCTCCATATTCATCTCTTTTGAGGGCCTGACAATGTGTTAGTTTCGTCTATCGTTATCATCCTGTGTTTACAAAGCCTCTGGAATCTTGATCGGAATACCTCTGAACCGCAAAACCCCATTTTTGGCTAAATCAAATGTTTATGAAGTACAGTGTCCTGGATCGTGCCCTCAAAAGGCCTCTCTCAGATACAAGTTTAACCCCAGAGGCATCTGCTCACCTGAGGGTGGGAGATAGCATCTAAGAACTTTGTTTTCTACTTTCGACTGGTTTGCTTGCCCAGGCAGGAATTGGAAGATGAAGGGAATGCACCTTATAAAATCAGACCCACCACAATCCTCACTAAGGGGGAAGAATTCAATGTGGTATGCACACTGAAAATATTTTAATAATAATAATAATAATAATAATAATAATAATAATAATAATAATAATAATAACTTTATTTTTATACCCTGCCCCATCTCCCCGAAGGGACTCGGGGCGGCTTACATGGGGCCTAGCCCGATAAGACAATCAATATCAATAGCACGACTATAAAACAATTATACCAGTAAAACATCAATAGCAATAAAACAATCGTTAAAATCAGCAAAAAGCATACAAAAAACATACAATATTAAAACAGGAGACTAATTCATAAAATCCAGAACAGAATGTGCCGGTAGAAATGGACAATAAAGTGCAAAATAGCATTGGCAATATCTCAGAAAAGGGGGCTATTATAAAATGGGCAATGGATCAGTCCAACATCTAATTAGGTGTCAAAGGCCTTCTGGAAGAGCCAGGTTTTTAAACTCCTACGAAAGGAGAGGCAGGTAGGGGCCTGCCTGATCTCTCTAGGGAGAGAGTTCCAAAGCCGGGGGGCCACAATGGAGAAGGCCCTCTCTCTCGTCCCCACCAACCGTGACTGCGAGGGTGGTAGGAACGAGAGAAGGGCCTCCCCCGACGAGCGGAGAGAACGTTCGGGTTCGTAGGGGGAGATGCGGTCTCTAAGGTAGGTGGGTCCCAAACCATTTAGGACTTTGTAGGTGATAACCTGCACCTTGAATTGGGCCCGGAAAGTAAACGGCAGCCAGTGGAGCTCCTTAAACAGAGGCATTTGAACGCGCCCTGTAATTCGCTCCAGTTAGAAGCCTGGCTGCCGATCGCTATACTAGTTGTAATTTCCGGGCCGTCTTCAAAGGCAGCCCCACGTAGAGCACATTGCAATAGTCCAGTCTGGAGGTAACTAAGGCATGGACCACCATGGTCAGATCAGGGTACAAACATACATGGGACTGCCAATGCAGCTCACATATGCAAATGACATGGCAACTTCCTTCAGATTTTAATAGTTTGGTTCTGCTAATTGATCAGATTATTAGGGCCCTTCTACACAGGCTCTAAAATACAGAAGTTAACAAGTTAAAAGGGGTGGTGGTGATGGCAGCGGATAAATGAAGCTACTAGTAAATCTGCGCTGATTCACAGCAACAGACGAAAAACACGTGTTGATAAGGTCCGTTTATATCCTGATTTCGGCTGAAAATGTGTATATTCACATCCGTGTATATTCCTGCAATCATGCAAAACACGTGTTTTCCTTCCCTTCCCCCTATGGAAACTGCTGTAGCACACATGCGCATTTCCAAAGACTGAAACAGCTGATCAGTTGATCAGGCTATGTGAAGACCTGCAGTTAGGTCCCGGGATTTTTAATCCCCATTTAAAACACAGGTTTTCGAGCTGTTTGGAAGAGCCCTTAGTTCAGCAGGAAGACGAGATGGTGTCTAGATGTACAGCTGTATGGTTGGAAGGCCATCTGTTGGTCAGGTTTCCTATGACAAATAATAATTATATTTGAAACCTTTGTTTTTCACATTTAGTGGTAAAAGAAATTAGCTTCCATATGAGATAATCTCAAGATGAAACATTTGCAAGGGTCACTGAACCCTTATAGCAAACAGACTTTTCTGTTTCGGCAAGTCATTTCTCTAAGCAGTGTGCAGTGAATCAATAACACTAAAATAATTACACAATTGGCCTTGGAACATTTAATCCCCCCCCCCTTTTTTATTTGCTCTGAAAAGTTGTGTCTTTTATATCTCCTCTCTCTAATCTGATTTTGCAAGTTAATTTTTCAGTTAAAGAAAATTTAACTTTGCAAATCTCATACACAACAGTCAAGGGGAAACTGTAATCTTCTCTATGCAGTTTGTCAACTGTAAAGGAATGAGAGAACCAAACACCCTCAAGGAAGAATGTAAGGTATTGAAAGTACAAAGGTTACCTGCCTCACTGTCACATATCAAAGCAAAATATGAACATAAAAGTTTCTGTTAAAATAATGCTTGAAAAGCATAGTGGAATGGAAAGAGCATTGAGCTTTTTTTTTCTCTTCCCAACAAGTCACACAGCAAGGATAAAATATAACCAAACAAAATCACTGTTGTAAGCTGCAAATCCAGTTGCACTGTATGGTCACAGCCAGGGCCGTAGCCAGAAAAAAAAAATCGGGAGGGGTTTTGAAAATTTGGGGGGGGGGTTGAACCCCTAGCACACACCCCTCCCCGCTACAAACCTGTCAATATCTGCTTGAGATAGTGCCTGGAGAGACTCTTAATGTTTTGTGTCTCATTGACTTAGCATGGGGATTTGGTTAACCAGTTAAAATTCATGAGTAAACCAGATTTTTTTTATAACCTGAAAAATTTCGGGCGGGGGGTTGAACCCCTAAAACCACCCCCTCGCTACAGGCCTGGTCACAGCATTTTACAGATGAGAAAGCATCAGGTGGGAATAAAAAATTTAGTAGTATAAATTTTGGACGGAAAAAGCTCACAGGGGAACAAAATGTTGTGACTCAGCAACAGTATAGCCAGAGTCAGGATGAAGAAGGTGATTCTGGGTTTCAGATACAAGAGCCATTTCAGATACAAGAGCCAGAAGATGATGGCATGGGAATGCAGGCTGATTCAGAGGCTGGAGAATTGCAGTTTGAGCAGAATAAACTGTTGACCCCAGAAGCTATAGATTACAGACAGGATGACATTCCCATTGGAATTAATGAGTAAGAGAGCTCTAAAGGCCCAGTTCAGGTGCAAGATAAGAAAGACCTTGATTTATCTAGGATGGACCGTCTGATGTGGAGAAGCTCTCAGGTCCGTAGGAGTGAGAGGCTAGTGGGAAAGAAAGAGGCCAGTTCTGGGAAAAGAAATGCCTTTCTCGGGTGCTTTTAAAAGTGTGTGTTTGCAGACAGCTTGTTCTCAAAGCAAATCCTCGCTTCATCTGTGTGGATGTTCTTGCTTCATGCTTAGGAAGAGTATTCCTGGATCTTTGTATCTTTGGGCCTTGTTTTTGGGATCTATTGACTACTGCCTTGCCTTATGGATTATTAGATTGCTATGGTTTATGGACTAATGGATTTTCATGACTTATGAACTATTTGGATTCCTATTGACTCTTTTATTGCAACTTTGAAATCAAACTGCCTGCTTTGATTCATGTATGCTTTTGCTCAATAAAACTTCAAAAGACTGTCTTCTGTGTTTGACTGAGTGTTTATAGCAAGGTGAACTACTCTGAGGTGCGACACAAAACACCAAACTGTACTTAGAATATTATGCAACCCATTGTTGTTGTTAACTGCTGTCAGATCAATCTCAATTTATGTCAACCTTGTGAATGAGAGACCTCCAAGTAACCCTATCTTTAACAGCTCTGCTCAAGTATTGCAGACTCTGGCTGCAGCTTTCTTGACAGAATCTATCCATTTGTAATGTGGTCTATATCTTTTCCTATTGTCTTCTATCTTGCCAAACATTAATGCCTTTTCTAGTGAATCATGTCTTCCCACAATATGCTCAAAGTAAGACAATTTCATTATTGCCTTCATGGATTCTAGAGAGTTCAATGTTTTTGTTCTGGGGGGGTCCTTCACACAGGCACAAAATGCAGTTGGAACCAGCATAAAAATGCCAGTTCCAAACTGCATTGTGTTTACATTAGGCTGCCTCCAGACATCTCTGTGGCAGGACAGCAGGTAGACAGCCCAGCTGTGTTGTTTGGCAGGGCTGGGCATGGACTGAATATCCCACCCACTCTGCATTCCCACACTCCTCCAAAAGCTACAGAAAATCATTCCTTACGGTTTTTTAAAATTGCTGCAGGGTCTGTACTTTCTGATTCTATGTCGTGCACAAAGTGACAGAGTCTAGGAGGACGAAGTCTCCTCCTCTCATTCAAAGTTCCATCATCACTTACTGCACAATGCAGAATTAAAAAGCACAATTTTTTTGGTGGGGAAATGGGGTACGGGGGCAGGAATGCACTGCCATCCCACCTCCTTGGGCTGTACGGGATTGATTTGGGGTCACGATCTTGGCCACATGGATATCTGAGATGACAGCCCCCATTAATGACACACTGGATGTTTCAGACCTGTCCTGTCATTTTTTAACCTGGGTTCAGGATAGATTAATTGGCTTACCTTGGATTAATACCTAAAAGAACAATGGGTTCCCCTAAAACTGTAGAGACCAAAATCCACTGCTTGTGGTAATATGAAAATAACCAAATAAACTCAATGTATATATTACAATAACATATATCCAAAAACCAGGACTGTTCCAATCGCATAGAAGTAGAAACCAGCGGTTCTTCTCTTGAAGTATAAAGCCAAGTTTTTCATGTGAGTAAATGTCCTGTTCTTTATTACGTATGAGTAGACTCCAGTTCTCATATAACTTGACTCAAACCTGCAACCGGTTTCGACTCACAGGAGTCTTCGTCAGGCGGTTGGGTTTCAATAATCAACAAAGGTTAAACTTTTGAGGTGAGAAATTCACCATCAGTTTTCTGAATAGGTGGATCAGTTTTTATTAAACCATGTACTCTGCAAGGAGTTTTATTCTGTGGCGAGTATAGCAGGTTTGAGTCAAGTTATATGAGAACTGGAGTCTATTCATACGTAATAAAGAACAGGACATTTACTCACATGAAAAACTTGGCTTTATACTTCAAGAGAAGAACCGCTGGTTTCTACTTCTATGCGACTGGAACAGTCCTGTTTTTTGGATATATGTTATTGTAATATATACATTGAGTTTATTTGGTTAATTTCATATTACCTTGGATTAATAACATTAGCCTGTATGTGTTATCTGGATGCATCAGGCTAATGCATTTTCTAGGTAAATGTAAAGGTTTTCCCCTTACTCTGGAGGTTGATACTCATCTCCATTTCTAAGCCGAAGAGCCTGCGTTTTCCGTAGACACCTCCAAGGTCATGTGGCATGACTGAATGGAGCGCCGTTACCTTCCCGCCGGAGCAGTACCTATTGATATACTCACAGTTGCATGTTTTTGGACTTCAGGGTTGGCAGAAACTGGGGATAACAGTGGGGGCTTACTCGACTACCCCAATTCAAACCTGCAACCTTTCGGTCCAGAAGTTCAGCAGCTCAGCGCTTTAACATGCTGCGCCATCGGGGGATATTATTTGCTAAAGCTTGTGAATATACAATATTTCTGATTGTTCTTCTTTTTTTTTGTCTGTTGGAGGGAAGTATGAATGCTGCAATTAGGAGAAATGATTAGCATGTAATGGCCTTGCAGCTTTAAAGCCTGGCTGCTTCCTCCCTGAGGGAATTTTCTGTTGGGAGGTGTATTCGTAATTTCCCTGCTTTCAGTGTTGCTCTTTATTTAGTGTCCTGGTTTTAGAGATTATATTGTTCTGTATTATTATACCACAGTAATTATTTCATATTACAGTAGAATCTCACTTATCCAACGTTCGCTTATCCAATGTTCTGGATTATCCAACGCAGTCTGCCTTTTAGTAGTCAATGTTTTTGTAGTCAGTTTCAAATTCATTGTGATGTTTTGGTGCTAAATTTGTAAATATAGTAATTACTACATATCAGTACTGCGCATTGAACTACTTTTTAAATCAAATTTCTTGTATAACATGATGTGTTGGTGCTTAATTTGTATAATTTGTATATCCTCATCACAATCATAACTATATTCCTTGACCTTTCCCGCATTGGTCACACTTCTCCTGGTTACTTGACATTACCTCAGGGCTCCTCTCACCCCAAATTGACCTCAAACGAATCTGTAGCACTTTATCTATGTTTTGAGTTTACAACCCATGATGTGCACTTTGCTAATCTACTATTGCAACCTCACTGTTTTTAAATTCTCTGTTTTTAATAAGCGTGTTTTTATTCTTTTTGGTTAATGTGCAAATATTACAATTGGTGCATGTTATTGTTTATTGATGTATTGTATATTGTTATTGTTTTGTATTTGATATTTCTGTGAACCGCCCCTCCGGGGGAGATGGCGGCGGGATACAAATAAACTTCTTCTTCTTCTTCTTCTTATTATTATTATTATTATTATTAATAATGATTACTTAATTTGATAAATTTGTAAATACAATAATTACTACATAGCAGTACTGTGCATTGAACTACTTTTTCTGTCAGATTTGTTGTATAACATGATGTGTTGGTGCTTAATTTGTATAATGATTACCTAATTTGATGTTTAACTGGCTTTTCCTGAATCCCTTCTTATTATCCAACATATTCACTTATCCAACGTTCTGCCGGCCTGTTTATGTTGGATAAGTGAGATTCTATTGTATATTAATAATCTTGTATTATATGTTTAGAACTGGATTATATGAGGCCTCTTCTACACAGCTGTATAAAATGCACACTAAAGTGGATTATATTGTAGCGGAACCTTTGTGCTACGGTCCATGCGAGCGCAGTGGGAGGAATTGAAGACGGAGTCTTTCCAAGAAAAACAGTTTATTGGCAAGCGGCCGCTGGGGTTCCCCCTAGCACAACACGGTGCTTCCCAAGGGAGAACCCCCAGCGGTGGGCTGAGTAAATATTTATACAAATTACAGGGTTCGGGTTATGCCCGCCCACAAGCAAATTCATTGGCTTAGAGTTGTGACGCGGCTCGACTTGCATCCAATCAGCGCCGACCAGCGGCCCGGGCGCACTCTTTCTGTGTCGTGTTCACAATCACTCAGAGCCCCTGCGTGCGCACGCGCAGTTTGTCTATTCTTAGCTTTCATTTCTTCAGAAACATGTGATTTCCCAGAAATCACATGTTTCTGTGAGCTTATGCACCCGGCTCGCTAGCCGTCGCCATCTCTGCCCATATATGGCATTTCCTGGGGTTCTTTAACCTCCCGCCTCACTATGGCAGTGTAGAGTCAAGATAATCCAGTTCAAAGCAGTTAATATAAGATTATAAATGGGTTATATAGCTGTGTGGAAGGGCCTTGAGTCTACACTGCCATATAATCCAGTGGCAATTAGATAATCTGTGGAAGAGGCCTAAGTGAGGCCTAAGTCTGCCTGTCCCCTGGGCTGAGTGGGTTGCTAAGAGACCAAGTGGGTGGAGCTTAGCCTTCTAATTGGCAGCAATTGGATAAAAACAATTATTCCTCTCCCTCTAATTAGGACTTTATTATTATTTTTATTTTTTTGTCAGAACCTAGGGGCAAGGATGGTGGATTGTGCTGCCAAATTTCTAGGTTCTGGGGCTTGTACTTTTGTTGTTTAGTGGCAGGGGGACACACCATTAGTCATATATATATATATATATATATATATATATATATATATATATATAGATATAGATATAGATATAAATCATGTTGGTTCCTACACCCTGAAGATTCCAGCAATGATTTTATTGTCAAGCGATAAAATTTGTCTGCCTTCTCTGAAATATTGAAAACTCTGCACTCTCTGGGGCAGTTTAGGCTGCAGGACTGTGTATCTGGATGAAGAAGTTCTCAGAACATATCCCATCAACAGAAGTCCTGGGGAATATTCAGACTGTTCAGTGACATGTCTCTTAATTTCAAAGGATAGATAAACATCCTTACTTGATAAAACAGCTATGTATGCCGTGTTGATTTCTTTGGATTTCTTACCCAGTTGTTCTGTTTTAATGAGCATATCTTGGACAATTAAGCACCATGCCTCTGCTTCCCTCCTTTTGGGGATAATGATCATGCTAACAGACATCTGCTAGGTTTACTGTTGAGGAGGAAGGATTGGATATGAGTAAGGAAGTTTTTCCCCATGTGTTGCAGTCAGTCTTCTGTGTTATTACAGAGCCCACTGATTTTCTACCTTCTAATGACTCCTAGAAGGTGGGCAAGACAAATTCAAGGTGCTGATAGCAAATGTGTGGTCTACTAAATTTATCCTTTCCTCATCTCCACAGCTAGCTCCTCTTGACAGTGTTTCAGCTATAAACATTTGTTTGTCTGGAGTCTGTTACATTTTTGCATGGACTGTTGTGTAGGTGATTGCCTGAAAGATTTTGAAAAGGTGGCTTCCTGTTATTAATAATCTGTTTGAAGTTATCACATGCAAAACCACAGATATACTGGTGAAAAATTTTAATGATAACTGGAGCAGAGCTCTTTTCTCTATTTCTTCTTAATATTGTTAATAGGAAGAATACTATCTTGCAGCAATCGGGCTTTCACTCCAGTGTTTATCTTGAAATTCACTGATGCTCCCTGCACAGAGGAGTCTTGTATCAGTTATGTGTGTTTCATTTCCTTGAGAGATTGCATCTAGAACATAGACCATTCCAGACAAAGTATTGTGTATGGTCTTTCAGTCCTGCTACAACATTTGTCCTTGCATGCAGAGGAATAGTGATTCATTTCCTCTGGCTATGACATTTTGAATCAAATACTAGTCAGGTCTGTGGATGAAATTATCTATCAGTGTGTACACAGCTTCCTTGCTTGGGGACTTGGTATGTTTGTTTTCCTTGCTTGAGGTGGAAGATCTGAACATCTCTGAACACTTCAGCCTGAACAGATTTCTCAGAAACAGTTGAAAATATGATTTCAAGTTGCACTGTGTGTCTTTGGAACATTACAATTGTCTCTTTTTGTCTGTAAGCAGCTATTAGCAGTTATGTCTCTAGAAACTCTATTTTTGATAGGGTTACAAGCTTGGTAGATGCAGGGAATGTATCTGTAGATGCAGGGAACGCCGTGGATGTAGCATACCTGGATTTCAGTAAGGACTTCAACAAGGTCCTCCATGACTTTCTGGCAAACAAATTAGTCAAATGTGGCTAGGGAATGCTACAGTAAGATGGATCTGTTATTGTTTAAGCAAATGAACCAAAGTGTGCTCACCAATGCTTCCTCTTCATCCTGGAAAGAAGTGATGAGTGGAGTGCTGCAGGGTTCTGTCCTGGGCCCGGTTTTGTTCAACATCTTTATTAAAGACTTAGATGATGGGCTAAAAGGCATGATCATCAAGTTTGCCGATGACACATAATTGGGAGGGATAGCCAAAACTCCAGAAGACAGGAGCAGAATTCAAAATGATCTTGAAATATTAGAGAGATGGGCAAAAACTAACGAAATAAAGTTCAGCAGGGACAAATGCAAGATACTCCACTTACGCAGAAAAAACGAAATGCAAAGATACAGAATGAGTGATGCCTGACTCAACAGCAGTACATAAGAAAAATACCTTGGAGTCTTCATGGACAATAACTTAAACATGAGCCAACAATGTGATGCGGTAGCTTAAAAAGCCAATGGGATTCTGGCCTGCATAAATAGGAGTCTAGTCTCTAGATCCAGGGAAGTCATGCTACCCCACTATTCTGCCTTGGTCAGACCACATCTGGAATAGTGTGTCCAATTCTGGGCACCGCAATTGAAGGGAGATTTTGACAAGCTGGAATGTGTCCAGAGGTGGGCGACTAAAATGATCAAGGGTCTGGAGAACAAGCCCTACGAGGAGTGGCTGAAAGAGCTGGGCAAGTTTAGCCTGCAAGAAGAGAAGGCTGAGAGGAGACATGATGAGGGCCATGTATAAATATGTGAGGGAAAGTCATAGGGAGGAGGGAGCAAGCTTGTTTTCTGCTGCCCTGGAGGCTAGGACGCGGAACAATGGCTTTCAGGAAAGGAGATTCCACCTGAACATTAGGAAGAACTTCCTCACTATGAGGGCTGTTCGGCAGTGGAACTCTCTCCCCCTGACTGTGGTGGAGGCTCCTTCTTTGGAGACTTTTAAGGAGAAGCTGGATGGCCATCTGTTGGGGATGCTTTGAATGTGATTTTCCTGCTTCTTGGCAGGGGGTTGGACTGGATGGCCCATGAGGTCTTTTCCAACTCTATGAAATAATCTTTCCTTCCATTCTTCATCATTGACTCAGAATATCAATTTATCTACGGTACGGCTCAGTGTTCAAACCCACCATTATTAGCTTTACGACCACAGATCTGTGAGATAAACATTGTGCTAGTTGCCTTGAGTCCCAAGGTTAGGAAAAATAGGGAAATAAACAAACAGGTCTGTTTTCTTATTGCTTAATTGATTGAACCCAGAACTGATAACATTCCAATACAACTGGGATAGTAAAAGGCGAAACATTTATACGATTTGAAGAGAAAACCCCCTATTACAACAGGATTCGTTCTTTCTACTTAGACCCTTGGCTGGAGAACCATACTCACTTAGAGAATAAGGAGAAATTGCACATCCTTCTACAGGGTACAGATAAAAACTCTATTTTAAAACTGACCCTTTTTATGCAAAAAGCGCTGGTCATTCGCGAGAAGTTGGAAGCTGAAAGCTGTGACATTACTGCCGTTAACAAAATCCAAATTTAAAATTTTACTATGGACAAGCCACTAGTTTTATTTACCCTTGCCCCTGTTCAAACCTTACCTTAAGGAAATAATTAATTTTAATCTTTTTATTCTGTATTTGCACAATCACCTAGGAGTGGGTCGGTAGGCCTGCAGGCCGGGATGCTTTGTATCTATACATGGTTTTATTGTATGTTTGGGTAAGTGTGTATGTTTTGTATGTTTCATATGTTTTGATATGGTCAAACTGACTAATCAATAAAGAGTTGTTGTTGTTGGAAAAAAACTGGGATAGGGTACATAGTAGGACTTGGTCGGAGAAATTTAGGGCAGTGACCCCCTATTACACAAATGTCTTAAAGAGAGAGATCTTGCAGGGAGATAATTCCCTGGAAGTTAAAAATCCCTGCCACTTACTCTCTTTCCATTATTTCCATGTGCAAACGGTCCTTGAATGGCTTGTTTATTGTAATATCAAGAGATAGGCAATTATTCCTGCTGGAATCATTATATGAGCTATTTCTTTCTCTGCAAGGAAGTTCTTTATGTGTTTAGCACAGTGCTGGCTGAATTCCAGACTAGCAGACCTCACAAAACGTCACAGCATTGAATTGACCCACTTTCTTATAAGTGCTTGTGTACACCAGGCTTTTTTGGTTTCAGGAACATAAATGTCTGAAACATGTCCAAACTAATCTTTCTTGCCTTTAGTGATGATTAGAGGTGGGGTTTTCTTTTCATCCAGACAAATTGCCAAAATACAGGTATCACAGGCACTTTCATAAACAGCAGAGCAGTGGTTCTCAAGCTGGGGTCCCCAGATGTTTTTGGCCTTCAACTCCCAGAAATCCTAACAGCTGGAAAATTAGCTGGGATTTCTGGGAGTTGTGGGCCCAAAACATCTGGGGATCCCAGGGTGAGAACCACTGCAGTAGAGGCAGCCCTCTTGTTCAAATGCACCCACTTGGGTATTTACAAATACTTAATTATAATTTAGGCTATCATTTATTTTCTGTATTAATTGTATTTATGTATATTTTATTATATATTAATATTTTTATATTTCCGTACATTCATCATGTGTTGCAATTGTTGTACTACTGGTCTTGCTGATGATCTTAATTTTGGAGTAGGGCTTATATTGCGAGCACTCTGAAAAAAATCATGCTAGGACTTTTTTTATGGCTAGGTCCTTTTTTCGGGGAAACAGGATATATAGAAAATATAAATTTTAGAGCGGCACATACTGATGAAGGTGTATTGGGAAAATATAATACTTGTATTGGAAACTATATATTGAATGTAATCATGTTAAGAAATAGAAATAGGAAAATATGTAATCACCAGCAGATTGTGTGTGTAGCCTTAAAATACATTCTGCCTAGCAATAGATGTCTCCCCATAGCAAAGACCAAAGTTCACCCTAAGTGCCAGGGACATATGTTAAGTGTCAACAAGAATAGATAAGCTAATGGACAAAAGACAAATTAAGGCTTTTTGGGATGTCAAGATAAGACCTGGCGCCATGAGGGGAGTGCTAATGTCTCTCTGACAGCTAAGATAAGGGGGAACTCCTTAATTAATGAGAACCCCTAAAAGCTCAGATGAGAATTCCAGAGACAAGGCTAGTGGAGGGTCAGAGGTCTTGAAGTAGTCTATATTTTAGGAAAATGCAAAGATAGCTTTTTAGTTAAGTGCCGAGTAGGACTTTTTTGACACTAATTGGTGATGGATAATACCTATGTGACATAGATGGAGGCAGACCGAAATAGTATATAAGGATCTGTGTTCCTTTGTCTGGTACCCTTTTTTCCTGGAGACAGGAGGGTCTATATTCTCACTGGCCACTGAGAATAAACGTCATTTTTTTCTACAGCCACCGGAACTCTCTTTGTCTCATTTCCTCAAACCTTTGTCTGCCATTTCAATACCTTTGGCTGAAGATGAACTTCTAGG
This sequence comes from Anolis carolinensis, assembly GCF_035594765.1. Taxonomy (NCBI): domain Eukaryota; kingdom Metazoa; phylum Chordata; class Lepidosauria; order Squamata; family Anolidae; genus Anolis; species Anolis carolinensis. The sequence continues at coordinate 42,129,685 of NC_085846.1, forward strand.
TTCACAATGAATGCCCCACACCAAAGTCCTGTCTCTGCTTCTACTTTTGTGGTTGGGAAAAAGAAGTAGGATTGGGGGTATGCTGCTACTTAACTATAGCTACACAAAGATCCATTTGTTTTCCTTTGTTTTCAGTAGGCATCCCTTGTATCTACTCTGGAAGACAGGAAAAGAAGCAATCTGTTCATCTCTCTGGTGTGAGGGTCCCATCCTGTCCCCAACGTCCCAGAAATTAGTGCCATATTTGTGTCCATTGGCTATAACTCCCTTTCTTTCTTTCTTTCTTTCTTTCTTTCTTTCTTTCTTTCTTTCTTTCTTTCTTTCTTTCTTTCTTTCTTTCTTTCTTTCTTTCTTTCTTTCTTCCTTCCTTCCTTCCTTCCTTCCTTCCTTCCTTCCTTCCTTCCTTCCTTCCTTTCTCTCTCTCTTTCTTTCTTTCTTTCTTTCTTTCTTTCTTTCTTTCTTTCTTTCTTTCTTTCTTTCTTTCAACATACCAAAGAAATGCAGTGGATGGGTTGTGCAGTGACACTGGTTTTTGGACCACTGGTTTGAGAAAGACTGGATTAAAGGGTTCAGAAAGAGCCTGTCATTTTAGTGTTGGGAACAGTTTAATGTGGAAACTTAGGCGAGTTTTCTGGTTCTGGAGGGTTGAGGGGGAAATGGAGAGAAAGGGAAAAAGAAATAGGGATGTTCAATACTAAATGCAAATATGGAACAGGATGCTTAATTTCTAACAGCGTGTTTTCCCTAAAACCAGGCAACACCCTAATTGGTTATTCTGCTTATCTGTGTTCCTTGCTTCCTCTCATGACATCAAGGTCTAAGCAAACAGATCATTTCACAGTTTGGGTTGCTAGTCATAATTTGTGGCCTTCCTTCCTCACCTCATTCCATTTCCTTTTCCTTGCTTTCAGCCTCTGTTTGTGCTTTGCTCTTACTGGTTGCTCATTCCTCAGCACTCCCAGTCTCTCCAAGTCTTCTTTGCCCAGGCATGATTCTCAGATCCTATCTCTGTTCTCTTCACTTGCTGTTCCTCATCACTGTCTCAGTGACTCAAGATCCACAGTGTCCTAGGTTTAATAATCTCATATTATCCTCTACATCAGGAGTGAGAATGTGTTAGACTGCACATGTTGTTGGACTGCACCTCCCAGCATTCCTCACCATTGGTTATGTTGGCTTGCAGTCCAGCCACATCTGGATGGCCACATGATTCCCACTCTTGCTCTACATTTGTGCTATCTTTTCTTTGGCCTGTGGATTGACTCTTGTTGCTAGTGGTGACTGATGGACCAAATGATGGGGTGGAGTGTTTTCTTCTTGTGCCCACAAGATGCCCACATGTAATACAGGGAAAATGCTGTGGGAGGCAATGTTTGTCTGGGCTTCCATTATTGCTTCCTTCCTATATTCTAACACGGGACTCCCCATTGTGTTTGCCTTGAAATTATACTAGGATTGGAGAAGAAAACAAAGTTATGTATAAAAACATTAGGCTGTGAATTTAAGCTCACAATAAATGCACCACTGGGGGAGCTCCTGCTGGCGCAGCAGGTTCAACTGCTGAGCTGCTGAACTTGCTGATCAAAAGGTTGGCGGTTCAAATCTGGGGAGCTCAGTGAGTTCCCATTGTTAGCCCCAGCTTCTGCCAACCTAGCAGTTCGAAAACATGCAAATGTGAATAGATCAATAGGTACCGCTCCAGCTGGAAGGTAACGGCGCTCCATGCAGTCATGCCGGCCACATGACCTTGGAGGTGTCTCTGGACAATGCCAGCTCTTTGGCTTAGAAATGGAGATGAGCACCAACCCCCAGAGTTGGATACAACTAGACTTAATGTCTGGGGAAACCTTTACCTAATAAATGCAATTATAAATGGAATAGCCATGTTGATTGCCAATAATAACATGATGGATTCTCTCCCACTTCCACTTCTCATGTAATCCTTTAAAACCTTTTTCTTGACATGGTTCCGATGTATAAATTAATAGGCTTCCTCTAAGAGGCACATGGAAATATTTGTGCATGGGTTCATTGGTGCTATAACACAAGCACTTGTAGCTTGGACCACAAAACAGAAGGGGAGTGGGATTCAGAAAGCTTTGCCTTGCTGTTATCTTAAAGGGCTTTCACCCTCCCAAAGTTCAGCTATACCTGCCCTGTTTTGGATAGTTTACATCATCTTTTCCATCCATCTGAAAGAAGGGAGGCATACCTTTGACATGAATGATGTATAAGTACACACATCACCCTTATGCCCCTAAAAGGTTTTCTTTTGGGGTCTAAGATATAGTGTTCTCTGCCTCTCAGATAATAATATTCCACATTTCTGCATGAGCTTGACTGGAAGGAAGCTGTCCAGAAGCTCTGACTCATTCAAGTGACGCAACGGTTTGCCTCTCTAAGGACAGATAATTCTGCAGAGACCCTACTTTGGAAAGCATTGAATGAGCCAGTCACACTCAACGAAGAGTTAGACAGAACCAAATAATATATCCCAGGTGGAAGAAAGCTAGGGGGAAACAAAAAGTCGGAGTAGTACAGCCATTCCATCATATTCACAGTTTTGACTTTTCCAAATTTGATTTTATGGATTTGTTTTTAAAATGTTATCTTTAGCAAGCTCTAGTTTCTCCAGTGTAATTCCTACAGGACTAATTTCCAGTAGAGGTTGACCACAGAGTCATGTTGGAAGATCTAGAAATTCCTAAGTGTTTTCTCAGATAAAAACCATAGGAATTTCTTTACTTGTGGATTTTCACTTTCACAGGGATCCTGTATCCTTAACTTAGTGAATGTGGAGGGGTGACTGTAAATCATGTAAATTGCACTGAATATCCTCCTCGGTAACAAGGATTTCAGACTTCCAGGAGCCTTTAATTATATAATTCACTGTGTCTCAAGCTATATGTTGTGAGGGACTGTGAGTTATTCTTTCCAACGTCCCAACTGGGCCAGTGATTAGTACCCTATCAGCTCATAGTTAAAAAAATTTTTTTCCTTTCCTGGAAATTCCTCTGACACCAGTAGCCAGTGGCACAGTGGCCAGCCATTTTGAGTAGCATGGATTTAATTGTTTTGTTTCTCATGATGCATGCACTCTACTTTTTGATGCTCATTGGTATGACCCAGTACTGTATTTGGGAATTTTGTTGTTTATTTGTTTAGTCACTTCCGACTCTTTGTGACCTCATGGACCAGCCCACGCCAGAGCTCCCTGTTGGCCGTTGCAACCCCCAACTTCTTCAAGGTCAAGCCAGTCATTTCAAGGATACCATCCATCCATCTTACCCTTGGTCGGCCCCTCTTCCTTTTTCCTTTCATTTTCCCCAGCATCATTCTCTTCTCCAAGCTTTCCTGTCTTCTCATGATGTGGCCAAAGTACTTCATCTTTCCCTCCAGTGAGCAGCTGGGCATTATTTCCTGGAGTATGGACTGTGGTCCATTGTTGCGGTCCAAGGCACTTTCAGAATTTTCCTCCAACACCACAGTTCAAAACCATTTATCTTCCTTTGCTCAGTCTTCCTTATGGTCCAGATCTTGCATCCATAGGTTACTATGGGGAATACCATTGCTTTAACTATGTGGACCTTCGTTGCCAGTATGATCTCTCTACTCTTCACTATTTTATCGAGATTGATCATTGCTCTCCTCCTAAGAAGTAAACATCTTCTAACTTCCTGGCTGCAGTGTGTGTCTGCAGTAATCTTCGTGCCTAGAAATACAAAGTCTGTCACTGCCTCCATGATTTCTCCCTCTATTTGCCAGTTATCAATCAGTCTGGTTGCCATCATCTTGGTTTTCTTGATGTTTAATTGCAACCCAACTTTTGCACTTTCTTCTTTCACCTTGATTAGAAGGCTCCTCAGCTCCTCCTCGCTTTCAGCCATCAAAGTGGTATCATCTGCATATTTAAGGTTATTGATGTTTGGAAATTAGAGATGTGGAAATCTCTTATTCTGCTTGTAGCTGCTTTTCTCTGGCTCCCATTACCATTACTTCCTATCTTTGTTTCATGTCAGATTGCAAGTTGCTGTGGTTTCTTTGGTATGGAAAGTTTAGCACATTTTCTCTGGTGTTCACATTTGTTTATTGTTGTCATTTGTCATAAGCTTTGACTTATGGTGACATATGAATGAGAGATCGCTAAGTGATCCTGTTAATAACAGTCTGCCCAAGTATTACAAACTCAATCCTGTGATGTCCTTGACTGAATCAACCCAACTGTGCTGTGGTTTTCCCTTTTTCTTACTTTCTTCCACTGTAATAAGTATTATTATCTTTTCCAGTGGATCATGTAATTTTATTTTATGTGCAATGTACAATACTATCTTCCTTCCTTCCTTCCCTCTCTCCTTCCTCCATTTTATGTAACCAACATATTGCCTCCTATCAAATGAAGTCTGTTTATCTGGGCACATAAACAAAAGCACAAGACAGGCTCTGAACTGAGAACTCACCCTTTGAACTCATCTGAGATAACTGCTGCAGTTGGTATCAGCCATCACAGCTGGCCGCAACTGGATAAGACAAGTGTGAAATTCCTTGAGGGCACTGCCAGTTTAGAGGACAGTTCTTGGAAAATATGTCAAGAGCAGCCACACCTCAGCATTTACATGCTGAAGTTAATCTCGCATGCCTGTTTTCTCTCACTGGAAAAGTTTTGAAAGAAATGAGATACTTTACATATTTTCCTCCTTGCAAGAAGAAGCACTGTGACTTTTCAGCAACATCAGATCTAAGTGGAAGAAAATTGAGGGATGGAGGATGATGATGTTTCAAAAGTTATGTGCAGAACCCCCTTTGAGCATTGGAGCTATGATATTGGAAACCAAGTATCTATTCCCTGCTCAGCTATGGAAATTCCTAGATGACTTTGGATGAACCACATATGCTCAGATCCGGAAAACCCCCGTGATAGGTTCACTATAAATCAGTTTTCCATAAATCAGAAATGATTTCAAGGCACTTAACAACAAGAGATCATTGCTTGGATGTCAAACAACCAAACCCTTTGTTAGATTCACATTTGTATGTGTAAGCCTAGGCATGTGTGATCCATTAAAAACGGTTCTAAGCTCCTTCCAAAAATAGGGGGCGCTGGTGCTTCATTTCTAATGTATTTCCGAATTTTGGGTGCTGAAAACCTCGAAACTTTATGAAACTTCTGAATCTTTGTAAGTACAGTAGAGTCTCACTTATCCAACATAAACGGGCCAGCAGAACGTTGGATAAGCGAATATGTTGGATAATAAGGAGATATTAAGGAAAAGCCTATTAAACATCAAATTAAGTTATGATTTTACAAATTAAGCACCAAAACATCATGTTATACAACAAATTTGACAGAAAAAGTAGTTCAGTACGCAGTAATGCTATGTAGTAATTATTCTATTTATGAATTTAGCACCAAACTATCATGATGTATTGAAAACATTGACTACAAAAATGCATTGGATAATCCAGAACGTTGGATAGGCGAGTGTTGGATAAGTGAGACTCTACTGTACTTTGTTAATAACGGATGAGATTGTGCAATAGGGAAAACATTGCTGGCAGTGGGGAAACTTTAGGGGCTTCCCTCACCCTCATATTTTTAGCTATCCTGATCAAATTTGCTACATTGGTAGAACACATTTTCCACTGTTAGCTCACCCAATTTCAGACCGTTTAGATCATCCACTGATTTTTAGGGAATTTTAATTTTTTATTAAATACATTTAAAAATAAAAATAAAAGAGTTATCTCATTGAATTTTATAGAGAATGACACAAGGTAATAGCGGATCATTCCCCCAACTTTCAGACATATTCATACATCTACCAATTTATGGTAAAATTTTAAAGTTTTGATAGAACCTTTTGTTATTAAAAAGGCTCATCATTGTATGTCTCTCATGTTAACTAAAAGAAGAAACCAACATCAACCAATTCTTCATTTTCATAGAATCCTACAGTTAAAGAGGACCCCCAAGAGCCATCTAGTCCAACTCCATTATTCCTGGCAGAAGGGGTCACCATCAAAACTTAACTGACAGATGGTCATGGATTACTGGATTGCATGAAGCCAACAGTTTCGTTCCAGAAATATGATGGGTCACTCTATCTCTTATGAAGATTACTACAAACAGCTATGTGATCAAATCTTTTCTGATCCAAATCAATCTATGTATTTGATCTAGTAGAAAATGAAGGGTAGAACATGAGTGGCTCTGGGGCGGGATGTAGGGAGCTGTCCTGTCAGTGAGTCTATCTTCTTCTTCATTCGTTCAGTCGTTTCCGACTCTTCATGACCTCATGGACCAGTCTACACCAGAGCTCCCTGTTGGCCGTCACCGCCCCCAGTTCCTTCAAGTTCAAGCCAGTCACTTCAAGGATACCATCCATCCATCTTGCCCTTGGTCGGCCTCTCTTCCTTTTTCCTTCCATTTCCCCCAGTATCATGATCTTTTCCAAGCTTTCCTGTCTTCTCATGATGTGGCCAAAATACTTCAACTTTGCCTCCAATATCCTTCCTTCCAGTGAGCAGCCGGGCATTAGTGACTCTATGGCGCATGCCATATGGCCACTGGGGGAGACCACCCACCAACAATACAGCCTAGCCTGGCGGTACTACTTTAACCTTCTGCAAAGCTCTCTCTCCAGCCAGAGACTTAGCTAGGAATGTGACAAAAGTGAGTTTGAGCACTGACATCTAGAACTGGACCACCCAGTCCAGATGTAAAGTTGGCCTGGCCCCGAGATGTAGGGCTCAGGCCTGTCTCTCCAGTGGAAGTTTTAGTTATGAGATGAATTGGAAATAAGTTATCCTATTCAAACACTATTTTTAGAATCTGCTATATTGATCTCAAGCAACTGCTAATGGGCAAAGTTGTGGAATTTGGTGAAAAAATGAATGCTTTGCCTGCAATGATGGGTATAATATGGAAGTGAAACTCAAACAAACAAGAATCAGAGAGCCCTTACAGGATCTGCAGGTTTTGAATACTGTTTTAAAACAATATGAAAAGGTAATAATAATATGGAGAAGGCAAACAAACCACAGAGAGATTTTTTTTCCCAGGCAAGGTGGGTAATGTTTGAACTTTGAATTTATCCAATCACTGTTTTAAGAAGCTGATATATTGATCTCAGACAACTGTTAATGGGCAAAGTTGTGGAATTTGGTGAAAAGGGAATGCTTTGATTGTAATGTAAGATATAATATTGAAGGGAAGCTCAAGCAAACAAGAATCAGAGAGCCCTTACAGGATCTGCAGGTTTTGAATACTGTTTTAAAACAATATGAAAAGGTAATAATAATATGGAGAAGGCAAACAAACCACAGATGTTTTAGCTTATCCAAACACAGATTTTAGAAGCTGATATATTGATTTCCACAAACTACAAATCGCCCTCCTCTAACTTAATTTATATTTCAAATTAAGAAGAAAACATCCAGCCTTTTAGATCCAGCAGCACACTTTAACCAAATGAACCTCACTCACACTGCCCAACAAAGGAGATTGCTTTTCGCTCTCCTCCTGCAACGTGTTCGCTTTTTCTCCTTTCTCTCTCTCTCCCAATGCTTTCTCCCTTTCTTCTTTCTCTCTCCCTCAATATCTCTCCCAAAATAGCTCTCTCCCACTCTCTCCCAAAAAACCCCCTTCCTTCTCCCTTCTTCTCCCACCATGCACAGCACAGTACCCAGCAGCGGCCAGCCACCCTCCATCATCCCTTGCCTTGGAGCACTGAGGCTTGCTGCCATGCAGTTGGGTTTTTAAAGACTAATGGTGACCAGATGAACCAATAACCCCTCTCCCTCCCTCCATTGTAAACCCTCATTGGCTGAGAGGCAAGCCTACTGTTAGGTTTTGCCTCCCAGCCAGCAGGCTTGATTGACTTGCACAGTTAAATAGCTGAGTCATTCATTCAAAGACATCTGAACAATGGCTTCAAAAGCTTCAAAATCTAAATGTTGCGGTGGATGCACACATGCGTGTCGGAACCCCATTCGAATGTGCTCAACTTCCGAATAAACATATGACTTCCAAGACTTCCCCTTCAAATGCACAAGCCTAGTAAGCACATCCCACTAATTGAAACAAATAAGTCTATCTGGATTTAATGCTGCATAGTGTGATGGACTGTTATGTAAGATTATATCTGTAATAATAATACAATAAATAAACACTTTATTTATATTCTGCTCTATCTCTCCAAGAAGACTCAGAGAGGATTAAAACATACACAGACAGGAAAACATTCAATGCCTTTAATGCAGTCGAATAACAGTGATGGTGACTCAGTGTGTTAAAGCACTGAGCTGCTGAACTTGCAGACCGAAAGGTCCCGGGTTCAAATCCGGGGAGCGGCATGAGCTCCCGCTGGTAGCTCTATCTTCTGCCAACCTAGCAGTTCGAAAACATGCAAATGTTAGTAGATCAATAGGTACCGCTCCGGCGGGAAGGTAATGGCATTCCATGCAGTGATGCCGGCCACATGACCTTGGAGGTGTCTGCGGACAATGCCGGCTCTTCGGCTTAGAAATGGAGTTGAGCACCAACCCCCAGAGTCAGACACGACTGGACTTAACGTCAGGGGAAACCTTTACATTTACCTTTACAAATACACAGAAGGAAGTTAAAGGCTTTCCCTTTCATCTCCGGCTTTCTGGAGGCGGTGGAGGCGCTCTTGTTCCATTTCCAAGCCAAGGAGCTTGTTGTCGGCAGACACCTCCTGGTTGTGTTGCCAGCATGGCTGCATGGCTGCCTTACACCTTCCCACCAAAGCGTTACCTATTGATCTACTCACATTTGCATGTTTTCGAACTGCTAGGTTGGCAGAAGCTAGGGCTAACAGCAGGATTTCACCCCGACCTGTGACTTAAAACTGACAATCTTTTAGGTCAGCAGATTCAACCGTTCAACGGTTTAGCTCATTGCACCACCACAGTCCCAAATTGAATACCTAAATTGCTTGTGATAGTGTTAGTCAATTAAATAGAGCATTCTAACAGTACAGGCCTCCAAAGAATTAGACCTCAACCATTAGACACATTGAACAACACTTGGAAATTGGCTCATAAGAAGAACTGATGCAATGTTTTATTGAAGCAATCAATAAATGAGTTGCATTAGACTGATGTTTATCAAGAATGAATAATTTCTCATCAATACAATATTTTCAGCCACAAAAAATTCATAGATCAATAATAAGGTCATTGTAGCATGATCTATCTCTATCTATTTCTCTCTCTCTCTCTCTCTCTCTCTCTCTCTCTCTCTCTCTCTCTCTCTCTCTCTCTCTCTCTCTCTCTCATCTTTCATGCTGCACAGTTATATGATAGGATTTAAATTTAACTGCTATGGCTGACAGCTATGGATTACTGGGATCCAGAGCATATGGATCCCAGAACGTATCTATATGCTAGAACATGTGTCACATAATTCCAAATAGCTCACTAAACAACAAATCCTGGGATTCCATCAAATGGAGACATGCCAGTTCTCAAAGAGACCTTGGTCCATGTTCCTGGAGCACAAGTCTTAGAAAGTGTTATCTTTAAAACAGAATCTTGAAGCTTGTGAATGTATTTTGCGTGTGTTGCCAATCAGTTCCAATTCAACTGGGTTTTATTGAAGCTTTATAAAGGCACAATTGGTGATTACAATGATTACCAAATTTTTATATAGCTAGGACCAAGCCTCTGGGGGCAATACATTCCCTGATATCTATTTCCCATAGATACTAAGAATGAAATATGGTTTTGTAAAAAAACAAACAAACAATTATTCAGTTTAATGAATATTAAAAGTTAATGATTATATGATGCTTGTATAAGCTTCCTGGAGTTCTTATTCAACAATGATAAATATTTGTCTCTGATTTTTAAAAAAAATCAAAACCTCAGGTAGATTGTGACAGTCCTGTATTTCAAGTCATATCATACTGGATGCTAAAACATGGCATGCAAAAACATGTCCACCAGCTATGAATTTTTCAGTGTTGTCCAATTGGGTAGTCTGTGCAGAACTGTGAAAGCTAGACAAATAAAGTTGTGTTTCTTAGATTTTGGTTCCCGAAATGATCAAAGTCGTAATGGGGGGGACATGTTTTAGAGTTAACTATTAAACAAAATAGTCTCTTCAAGGCTAGGTATTTACAAAGATTACAGTTAATGATGACGCACTAAATTAACCTTTCAATCCGTTCACCTCAGTGCCAGTCAATTGCTTGCTTTTTCCATCCCTAGGGCATAGTCTTCCATAACCTGTTGCACAGATTTTGCTATCTTTAAGTGAGAATATATATGTGGACTCAGAGAAAGCTGAGCACTTTGCCTTTAAAATATGTGTGTTGAAATATGGTCGATATTTTATAAATTTATTGTTAAAATATCAATCCAATTGGGGAAAATAAGCAGTAAAATATACGAAAAAGGACTATCTTGGAATTTGTTGCCAAAGTGACTGACAAAAACTTAATGCCAGTCTTTGCATTTAGAAAAAGGTTTTTTAGAAATGTGTTTGTGGTGTCAGACACATTTTTGGCCTTTTATATTGTTTTAAATATTTTCATATTGCTTTGAATATTTATAAAAACAACAACAACAATAATAATAACAACAATAATTTTATTTCTTACTCACCTCTCCTCATGGCTCAAGGATAATGTTGTTTTTTAATCAAAGGTGTTATTATGTATTAGAAGCTACTTTGGTAGTTTTCAATAGGATGATGACACAGAAAAACCTTTTAAAAAAACAAGTATGCCCTGCCCCTCAAAGTAATAACCTTTTCACACCATAAAATATTCTGAGCCCAATTTGTGACATCATCCCATGAGGGGAGGAAAGCTTCATATTACCATGGTGTTATGTCCTGTTGTATTAGAAAGCAAATTATATCGTGCCTCAGATCCCATCACATCTTGTTCTTTCTTGCCTTTTCTACTAGAATCATTTGTTTTCAGTGCAGTTCCCACCCACTCAATCATCATCATCATCATCATCATCATCATCATCATCATCATCTTGGAACAAAACCTTTGGGAATATAGACTTTCCCTTCTAATCCTGCTCCTCCTAAGTAGATCCAAGACAATATTCTTAAAAGATAGACACCATTTCAGGGATATATAGACTTTCCCTTGCTGGGGCCCCACTCCTTCCTCTCCATTTCATTGCTCTCAATCATGGAAGAAATGACAGGAAACACAAAGTGGTGATAGTTTGAAATTTCGGTATTTGCAATGATTAAATTAATTTTAAAAATTACCATGCCAGGCTTATGAAGCAAGATTTTGGGAGAGAAATGTCAATGCTTGGTAAGAGACCACCCATAGGGAGTGTTCCTTAAATCTACATTACCGAAGCGATTCAACACAGGCAAATTTGAGAGATTCCATCCCACGGGTTTCTCACCATTTTATCCAGTTTCATAGTGATTCCTATGCTCAGAAGACCATTTCTGCCCATCTTCTTCCTCCTCCCCCATTTTCTAAACACTTCACTAACGGAGCATGATAGACATGGGCTGGGGTAGGTGATGGGCTACTTTTAACTTTGTTTTCCCACTGTTTTAAGTAGTGTTTATAAATGGGGGCTGTGTGGGATGTCCTTGGGACGGAATCTGGGTGGGCTAAGGCATTGATTGTTAGTGCGTTTCACATAAGTGGATCTAATCTGGTTTTCAGTCTGAACTAAGGTTGTGCGTTCGGAGTAAATTTTGATCCATTTCATGTCCCCACTTTCGATGGGGGTCTCAATTCATTTTTGAGAGCCTCCTGAGATCAGGAATGCAGTTATCTGCTTTCAATCTGGGGAGCCGAAAGATCAGTTTTCTATAAGCCCATTATGGGGGAGGGGGAAGCTTCCCAGCTTCCCTTTCCTGTGCGCTTTAAGGAGGCTTAATCTTACCTGCTATTTTATTCTACTCTAGAGGAGGGGCTTGGCTGCATGTACTGGCAAGCACGCATGCTTTCTGGGCCTGCACACCACATATGCACTCTCCTTGGAAAGGGCATGTGTGACGTGCAGACCCAGAAAGTGTGGGCACCTGCCATTGCCGCCTGCAGCTGAGCACCTCCTCTAGAGTAAGAATGTCTAACTCTAGAGAAGGCGCTCAGCTGCAGGTGACACCAGCAGGCTCTAATGCTTTCTCTCTTGGGCTACACCATGTGTAGTGAACCTTACCTATTAGGTCGGGAATGAAGCCTTGGAAACAGTGAGTGAGGCAGGCATCCATTTGTTGAGGAATGCCAGGCAGCCATCTTGAGTGTAGTTAGAAAGAGGGAGGATCTTAGAGAGAGACTCCTAGGATTGGCCAACCAAAGCAGATGGGAGGAGCCAAGTCCTAGAGTGCAGAGAAAAAAAAAGAGCTCCAGGCAATTCTCTTTTGAGGGTTTGAAGAGAGCAGTTTGGTTTTGGAGTTGGGAGTGTGTGTGAGAGAGAACTGAAAGCTGTGAAACTGACAGGCTAGGTCAGGCAGTTTGGATCTCTTGAGGGGAAGATAACTCAAGGGATTGACTCTCACTACTGGGCTGGTTAATGGAAGGACTCTAGGTTAGAGTTAATTAACAACCCAGGGAAAACTCGTGACTATTCTCAGCAAATAGAGCGAGGGTTTTTGTGACCAATAGATAGATCGGTTGGTTGGAACTGTTTGAAACAAAGTGAAGTAATCTGAAACATACAACTAAGTTAAGCTGAAGAACGTCTGTAACCGATTACGCTTATGTACCTCTCTGAAGTAATCATTTACCTGTTTTTAAGAAAATAAATTTTTATTCTATTTTCAACTTTCAAGAGCCTCCACAGTGTATATTTTCCATCAAGAAGCCTTAATAAAAGTTCCAGCAATACAACAATAAAATACCACAGAAAAGCCTCATAGTGAACATCAGTTTGGGAGTCAGGGGTAGAAACAGTGTGAGCAGGGAATGGGAGAAATTTGCCTCAGACACATTTAACAACAAAAACCCTAAAGACATTTTAAGTTGGTGGCAGCTACCATTTTAAAAGAAAATCTAAAAATCAAACGGTATACCCTCGACTCTCACATACGTGTGCTTGCGTGAGCGTGAGTAGAGTGGAGAGTGGGTATGTTATATTTGGTGTCTCAGCTCCTTTCGTTATATTGGTGGCAGAGCTGGGATTTAAAAAGATTCCCCCCTGCCTGAAGGAGTGGCCTCTTAGCCTCTCCCCTCTGCTCTCTGCCTGCTCATTCCTTTATACCATGCCAGCCAGCCAAGCAACACTGTAATGTGGTGAAGGTGGCATAACCTATACACAAAGAAAGATTTTTCCTGGTCCTCTTTTGCTACAAGAGTGACTGTTTTTAAAAAAAAAAAAAAATTCAGACACTTAGCCAAGTATTCTATAAGTGAATGAAAACACATTTGGGCAACTCCTAGCAACTGTACATCACAACAGCTAAGGAAAAACTCAGTTTTATGTCTGTAGGTCATAGTCTAACTTAGCCTTCCCACCACCTCCTTAAAACATAAAAAACAACAACTATTGATCAAATCTCATGATTAGCATTATCCATCCTCACTGAATCCTGTGTGTAGATACCTGGGAGTAAGAACCATCAATGGAATTCATTTCCATTGATTAGGTTTAAGATGTATATGAAATTTAAATGAAATTCATGTTTAGACCTCGGTCCCAAGCCTTCCTCTGAAAATCTTAAAACTCTGGCAACTTTGCATTGGGAAATATGGTCTTTCATGTAGCTCATATGCAAGCCATATAGGGCTGTATATGTCATGATGGGCACCTTGAATTGAGCCTGGAAATAAACCAATAGCCAGTGAAGCTGTTTCAACAAGGGAATTTTTACCTGTTTCACTATGCAATGTTATTAATTCGGGGAAATTTCATGTGGGGGGCAAAACTCTTATTTAGGGCAAATATCCGGTGGTGCAGTGGGTTAAACCACTGAGCTGCTGAACTTGCTGACTGAAAGGTTGGCAGTTCGAATCTGGGGAGTGGAGTGAGCTCTCGCTGTTAGCCCCACCTTCTGCCAACCTAGCAGTTCGAAAACATACTAATGTGAGTAAATCAATAGGTACTGCTTCTGCGGGAAGGTAATGGCACTCCATGCAGTCATGCTGGCCACATGACCTTGGAAGTGTCTACAGACAACACTGGTTCTTCGGCTTAGAAATGGAGATGAGCACCAACCCCCAAAGTCGGACATGACTGGACTTAATGTCAGGGGAAGCCTTTACCTTTACCTATCCTTATTCCACACATTCACACCCTTAGTTACACTCTCATCCATACAGCATGAATGAATAAGTAGACTGAAACCTGTTTTCTGATCTGAACTTTAGTGATTATGTGATTCCATAGAACTCATTAATTTCTTTCTTTAATTAATGAGGAGAGCCCCATTAAATTGCACATATGTAGTGTGCCATTTCCAGAAAGCCTTTAGGGCTTTTACCTCTGCTTTCTCAGTACATTCCATGGGTTGCCTAACTGCATGCAACAACCAATCTCTCATGTCGTTTTTGGAGATGGGGTCCATCCAAATGATCTACAATGTTGCTTCAGTATTTGGTTGATTTACCCGCCAAGAGTGCACTAAACTGAAATTTATTACTACCGCTCTCAACGTAGATGCAAATCTGTTGCTGCGCTCTTTTTTTCTTATCTCTAGGTGCTTATTTCTAAATACATCCTTGTGTTAGCTGGTTGAGTCTCTCCTGTTAGTCATCTACTTCTTGGAAGCAGGATCTCTGTATCTCCCAACAGTTCTTACTAAATGTGATCCAGGAACATTGTGATGCAAGCTAGGACAGGACAGGAGTGGGAAGAGGGGTCTTCACAAGGGTTCTTTGAAGAAGAACCAGCCATGATGAACATGATTCAGTACTGCTAGGGAGCCACCCTAGACTCCCTGCTGTTCCCCATGCCGTGGCAGTCCCTGGCCATGATATGCCACCTCTTTTCCTCCCTGGTGCTTGCTGTGATGTCAGGCAGAGGGATGACATGTCAAGGGAGTAAGGAGGGAGGAAGAAGAGAACAGCCTCCTTCCTTTCCCCTTTCCCTTCCCAGCTCTTGCTGTCACTCTGCCTGACATCAGAGTAAGCACCAAGGAAAAGGTAGGTGGCATGTCATGGCTGGGAGCCACAGTGACACAGAAGACAGAGGAAACGGGATTGCCATCCTGTGTCCCTGGATCCATTTGGGAACTAGCCCAACTATCCTCACTGCACCTAAATCATGGATGAGGTTTTGGGCGTTCCCCCAACGTAGGGTCACCGAGGCCAAGATCACATAAAACCCTGTGTATCATTATCCTCCATGGGGCTGATCCACATCTACACCGACCTACATGTTCATTATAGAAGTGCCCTTAAAGGCACTTAAAGATTCCTCTGTTTTTTTTTATCCTACTATAGATTAACCTGGATAACTCTTTGGATAATACCATTTATTAATACAGTGATATCTTGAGTTAAGAGTTTAATTCGATCCATGAACGAGCTCTTAACTCAAATTGTTCTTACCTCAAAGAGAAATTTTCCATTGAAATGCTATTAATCTTTTCCCTCCTCTCCTAATTTTTTGTTATGTGTTTTTCTAAAATGAAAGATCAACTTTAAAATGGTAGGAGCACAAAGCTGTGATGAGGAAGCACATTTGAGGCAACAAAATGTGTGTTGGCCAGTATAAAAGCAAGGCAAAAATTGCACATTCACATGGAACAATAAAAAAGATTGACTTTAAAATGCTAGAAACACAAAGTTGTGGCAGGGAAGCACAAAGTGAAGAGGCAGAAGCATCATTTTCTTCATACTATACTAATTCCAGCCTCCCTCCCTTGCTGTCTCTCTCTTCATGAAGCCAAACATGCCAGGAATAAAACCCACACAAAAACAACTAACCCAATGTTCTTCAACATGAACAAGAGCAAAGCAGACAGCTATCTCCTAAACCGGACAAGAGCATAAGGTACGGAGACACAGAGGCTGCTCTCTTGAAGACCTAAAGTCCTGTACTCTTGTATTAGCACTCCCTCTGAGCTAGCTCTTAACTCAAAATGCTATTTTCATGTCAAAATGTAACCTGGGCTGAGCGATGGCTCTTAACTCAAAACAATATTAAGTTGGGATGTTCTTTAGTTGAGGTTCCACTGTATCTGATTAGATGTAATGGGGTAGCGATAGTAATCTGGGGAAGGGACTGGGGAAGAGGTTCCAGGCAAGGCTGGCCCGTTCCCATGGCAGAAATGTATTGAGAAAAGAAGGGCGGGGACACAAATTAAAGGGGCAGGAGTGATGGGCTTGTATCAGATAAACTCAATGTGAGGAACTCACTGTCAAAATCTATACAAGTGGATAGACAGTGCTTATTTGGAGAACAGCTTAAGGCCATAAGGCAGAGAACAAAGTACAATACCTCCACCCTTTCCACCAATTAATTTTATGTTAATTTGTTTCATTACCATTGATATGACATTCACATTGTTGTTATCTGATAATTAACATTATGAATGGATTAGTATTTGCATTATTTTTAACATACTATTTCCGTATGACCAGGTAAAATGTTGTCTCCTCCCCTTCTTTTTGCCTCATGTGGGATATTCTCAAGAGGAAGGGCAAAGCAGGAAGCTTGCCACGTGAAAATCAGCACGGGGCTCCTGTACCGTTAATAGTTGTATATAGAGGAAGGCATTTGACATGAGCAATGCCTGCTGTCATTCCTCCTTCTAGATCACCGTGGAAAGTGCGGGAGCCTTGTCTTGTTTTCCACCTGGCCATCCTAGCTGGGAGTGAAGATAATGATCTGATCCTTCTCCCACCGATATCTCAGAATGACACCCATCTGGAAACTTATTAATTATGCCACAATATTACATTTGGACCTTGGTGGGAAATTCAAAGAGTTAACAAGGAACCCCATGCCTTGAAGACTGAGGAGCTGAGGAACCAGGGAAGATCTACAGCAGCTACCAGCACCAAAGGATACATTGTCTCCAGACCCCCTTTATGAAATACAAAATAACCCCTTTGACAAAAGAACACGGGTGCCCTTTTGCCCCCATCCTTTAATTCATATTTACCTTTGTTCCACATAACCATCCCAACCCAGCCGGTGGGATTGGAGGATCACCAATCTGCATTGGAAGTGGGGAAAGCCTTCTGATTGGCTGCCGGATGGTGCAATCCCACCCCACAGAGGGAATCCTCCCAGCTGGCTGTGACGTCAGCACCGGCTCAACCAATCAACACGAAGCCAGCCTCTCCAGGTTGGGTGCAGGAAAAACAAAGGATTTTACTGTACAAAAATGCATGTTTTATTTGTACAAGTATGTCAGTTTCTTTGAGCAGCTTACCGCTGACTGTCATCCTTTTTGACTGAATCGAATAAAGTACTTCGTTGGCTTCTGTTTCAACTGGTGAGATTTCTTTTATTGGGAACTTTGGGCTCTAGCTTTTCATCTCGCCAGGCATGAACTCTGCAAGCTTGGTGCCGGGATTCGTTATCTGCTAGTCGGGTCTTGGTATCTGCGTACTTAGTTTTGCTATCTGCAGCCCGGATCTCACTATCTGCAAACTGCTCTAAATTGCTCAGTATCATCACCTTTTCCCACAAGAATCAAACTAAAATTGCAGGTCAATTCTGGAACACTGTCAAATGTTTGGATTGGCGAAAACAGTTTCAATGCTAAATTCTGGCGAGGAGAATCTCAGTCGCTTTTCCATTGGTCTAAATCTGGGGGCTTTTTTTCCCTCAAGCACTTCATTTCATTAGGACAGTCAAGAACATGTTGTCTACTTTTCTGCCCATTTCACACTGAACATTCCTTGTAATATAAATAAAAGATCTCCCTACTCCTGTTCTGCCAGCATTGGGGGCAGATGAGTGGAGTGGAGGACTGTTCCATCATGTCTTGTTTGGCTCGTGGTCTTGACTACTCTTGAACTGGTCCAGCAACATCGATGGCTGTGAGGGTTCAAGTGAGGCAAACCTGTTGCCAGTCTTATCATTATAGGGAGGTGGGCAAGTGGACACTTGAAGGAACATGGACGGATATCCTATTCCCATAAAAGGTGTTGCAACTGCTGTTAGAGCAGTCACTTGGGGAACATATCTAAGGCCCCTTCTATGCTGCCATATACAATCCAGATGATCTGCTTTGAACTGGATTATATGAGAGTTTAGACTCATAATCCAGTTCAAAGCAGATAATGTGGATTATCTGATATGATAATCTGGGTTATATGGCAGTGTAGAAGGCACTTATAAGAGTGCTGTGTACCACTCCCCCCCCCCCCCAAAACAAAAAAACCCTGCATGGATTTTCAGTGTTGGTTAGTAGTCTAAGCAAACTAAAGAAGCACTTCAGGGAGGGAGAAGAGAATAAATATATAGTACGACTCTCATAGCTCCCAAACCAGTATGCGTGGTCTCAACAATCAACACATTTTCCAGGTTTTTTCTAGGGTCTCCAAGCATTTCTGTAGTATGCTTACTACAGAAGTTACTACAAAGCACTTTTAGCAAACATTTAGCAAAAAGAAAAAAAAATGTAATTTTTTGACTGAATTTGGGTTAACCTGGGGGGAGAGGGAAAATGTGGTGGAAATACAGTAGAGTCTCACTTATCCAAGCTAAACGGGACAGCAGAAGCTTGGATAAGCGAATATCTTGGATAATAAGGAGGGATTAAGGAAAAGCCTATTAAACATCAAATTAGGTTATGATTTTACAAATTAAGCACCAAAACTTCATGTTATACAACAAATTTGACAGAAAAAGTAGTTCAATATGCAGTAATGTTATGTTGTAATTACTGTATTTACGAATTTAGCACCAAAATATCATGATATATTGAAAACATTGTCTACAAAAATGGCTTGGATAATCCAGAAGTTTGGATAAGCGAGGCTTGGATAAGTGAGACTCTACTGTACTTCCCACACCCCAAGAGGGCATTTTGGAGTGAACTCTTTGTCTTGCTATCTATCTTATTTAAATAAAAGGTATTGCAATTTCATCTCACCTAGCCATCCAGGAGGTGTGAGGGTTACAAAAATGTTTTTTTTTTTTGGGGGGGGGGGGGGCTGCATTACTTTTATGGTTACTTTTACCTTAATGGTTGTAGAGAAGTTTATTTTCTGACTACACTATCCTAGGGTGTTTTGCTTCAGAGGAGGTTATTACAGTAGAGTCTCACTTATCCAACATAAACTGGCCGGCAGAATGTTGGATAAGCAAATATGTTGGATAATAAGGAGGGGTTAAGGAAAAGCCTATTAAACATCAAATTAGGTTATGATTTTACAAATTAAGCACCAAAACATCATGTTATACAACAGATTTGACAGAAAAAGTAGTTCAATATGCAGTAATGATATGTTGTAATTAGTGTATTTACGAATTTAGCACCAAAATATCACGATGTATTGAAAACATTGACTACAAAAATGTGTTGGATAATCCAGATCGTTGGATAAGTGAGACTCTACTGTATTGCCACTTTCTCTGGCTGAGTGGGTGTTAGGTCACCCAGTGGGCTGCCATGGCTGAGAATTCATACTCTGGTCTCTCAGGCCCCTTCTACACTGCCATATAAAATCCAGATTATCTGCATTGCACCGGATTATACGGCAGAGTAGACTCATATAATCCAGTTCGATGCAAATAATGTGGATTATCTTGCTAAGGCCCCTGGTGGCACAGTGTGTTAAAGCGCTGATCTGCTGAATTTGCAGACCAAAAGGTTCCAGGTTCAAATCCCAGGAGCGGAATGAGCGCCCACTGTTAGCCTCAGCTCCTGCCAACCTAGCACTTCGAAAACATGCAAATGTGAGTAGATCAATAGGTACCGCTCCGGCGGGAAGGTAACGGCGCTCCATGCAGTCATGCCAGCCACATGACTTGGAGATGTCTATGGACAACGCCGGCTCTTCGGCTTAGAAATGGAGATGAGCACCATCCTCCAGAGTCGGTCATGACTGGACTTAACGTCAGGGGAAACCTTTACCTTTTTTTTTTACTATCTTGTTAAGGATTGTAGATGATATTAAATAGAAGCTCTTACGTCCACCTGTGAACAAAAGTCATCCTGTAGGGTAATAACGTGCCACTCAGCTTTGTAGAACGATTAACGGGAACTTTACTGACTTCAAAATGATCAAACAGAGCAGTAATATTTACAATAGTCTCTCTGATTGCTTACAGAGAACAGTAGGAATAATTAGTCATTTTAAATTCAATAGAATTGCCTCAGTGCCTTAGAAATAACAAGGCCTCTGAGAGCAGGCAGCCACCTTCTCTTGGCTGTTTCCAGTCAGCATACACACACTCACTCTGAAGAAAAAAAACCCTGCTCAAACCAGTTCCCAAGTAGTATGGCAGAGAAATTGACCAATCAGATTCCTAGCTGTTCGCAGGCTCAGCTAATCAGCTTCTTACACGTACTTTTCCAGTTAACCCTTCCATAATGGTGTCTTTACAGACCACAACATATCTGACCTTATAATCTGGATTATATTGCAGTATGGAAGAGGTCCCAGTATTCTAATTCAATGCTACAGCCACTAGATGAAGTGGACACACACCTTCCCTCCATCCTGCTCCTGATATCCATGTAATACATCAGCAGAGACTAAAATCTGCCATGTAGAGATTTTTATACATGGATACATGCAGATTGCTACAGGAGATACAATAATTTATAATTTATGAATGGACACTTTACTCAAAAGGGGTCTCAGAATGACTAACATATGCAGTATGCCTTCTACATCTACAGGGGATATATGCTTGAACTTACTATGAAAACAGTGAATTGAACCCTATTGAGAAATGAGTCCAAAGGTTATATAGGCTAACTTAATAAAGCCTCTCTGACAAAGAAATTCCTTTTTACAAAGTTTTTCTATACTTGGCCTTACTTTAGCAGTTAACTTCAACATGTTACAGAAAATGCCATAAACTGGGTTGGCAAAATGGAAACCATGAGAAAAGTAAAGGACGGTGAAAAGAGGAGTAATCATCTTGGATACATTTTGGAAAAAGATTTCAAGTGATCTGTAGAAAGTCCAAAAGTTTTTGTTTACAAGGCTGGCTTATTTGATCTGATTGTTTCATTTCCCATGTCCATACTATTGGTTTTTGCCGAAACATGTTGAGCTTCTCCTCTTCCTTCTTTTGCTACATAGGAACCTATTTTTTCTGTGTTATTTATGCCTCTGGTACCAAATTTTCTATTAAAGTGGTGATGCCCAAGAACATGTCTACTTGGTTAGTTGAAGTACATCCATGTTTTTCAAAAACAGGATGGGGGTGGAAAGGAGGAGGTGAAAAGCAAGCTTAGGTATCTATTCTTAGTTGCAAAGTTTGGTGAAGTAGCTAAAGTCAGATCAAAAGGTCATTACATCAGCAGGGCAATGTACTGGATTTCAGCATCATGGAAAGACTTCCCTTCTTCTGGTGACTACTAGAGCTAGTTGATGTAAGTGTCTGGCTGCTCATCCTTTTCCCCTCCTTGTAGTAATGAGGACAATTGCTAACTTGTATTTGTACAGGAGAGCTTCTAGTGGGATTTATACATAGATATCGGTTAGTTGTAAATAGTCAACAATGAGGTGTTTTATATTGTTAAATTCCACTCTATTTTATAATTAATTTAGCTTCCATTTGTACCTAATAGACAACGGTCTGTCATTGGTTCCAGTGGTATTAGGAATAAATTTGAGCCTTTGCTCCATTTCTAAGAGAACGTTTTTACCAGCATGATAAACAATAGTGCTTTAGAACAAATCCAAAACACTTCTGCTTCTGTTAAAGGCCCTATCTACATTGCTATATAATGCACTTTGGAGCTACATTATATGGTCAGTGACATGGTTTCAAACTGCATTATTTGGCAGTATAGATGGGAGCAAAGTTGCCAGATGAAATGTTATTGGTATATGAGCTGCTGAAATCATCTCTTTTACACAACCATTCACCAAACAAGCCCAACGTAATAACCATCATCCATTTCCAGCATCTCTGGGAAAACAACTGATTAGTGCTGAGCAATTCCAAACAAATGAATAAAATACCCGAATTAAATCACCATAGATGGAATCACAATAACAGCATTACAAAAAAGTGACACTACTAGGACCATGCCACATTATCTAAAATCAGCTCCCTGATTCATACGTTTTTGGATTGTATCCAAATCACTGATGGCCCAAAGCTGGTCTAGAAACTACGCTCAATAACACCAGGTAGATTGTGAAACAAAAATTGTAATATTTTCCGATATGTGGTATCACAGTGCCCTCTACTGATAACTACTCTTCAGCATGAGGAAAAGTTGGCCTTTATTTCTGGCTGGTACCAAACACTTACAAAAGACTGGTGTTAATAAATGTAGTTTGTGTTGATCATAAAGAGGCATCAAAAGTTAGAGCTTGCATCTACTGGAAGAATATGTTGCAACAAAAACAACAAATTTGGCAGAAAATGTCAAGCTCTTCAGACCAACAAAGCTCGTGACAAATGCACTGCAAACATATGTGAAAGAACTTGGCATTGTACATAGGTACACAACTCCCTACATATCTGACAAAAAATGAATTGCAAAGAGAAAGCAGATCATTAATGGAAACTGTGAGATGAATTTTGTTGGACTCTAAGGCCTCTTCCACACAGCTGAATAAAATTCCACATTATCTGCTTTGAACTGGAATATTTGGCAGTATGGAGTTCAAAGTAGATATTGTGGAATTTTCTGCCTTAATATTCTGGGTTATATGACTGTGTGGAAGGGCTTTAAGGCAAAAGTTTAGAACTGCATTATGTGACTCTATGCTGATTCATATAAGCTCCAGAGTAAAATCTAGGTCTGTTTTCTCCCATGCTAATATTGAAATGGCAGTGTAAATGGGGCCTAAGCTCTCCTACCAATACTGGGGAGAGGTAATTATGGCTAGCTGGCTACATCTATGTTGCATTATAATCAAGTTTACAAATCTAGGAATCTCCAGTAATCCTGGTGTTTTTGTGATGTGGATAGCTACATTAGACTGGATCCAGCCCAATCTAGCATCCACACATCAACAAATCCATAGCAAGAAGTAACTCCCTGGCAGAGCCCTGCTGGTGGTCACATGTCTGGCACCCAGTTGTGACCTTACCAGAAGAAACATCAGCAGGAGAACTCCTCAAAACAGCTGCTTCTTGCTGGTAAAACTTTAGAGTCAGCAGTGGTCCCAATGTACTTTTGGCCTAGTCAACTGTCTGCCATCTCTAAAGACTCTCTTCTGCTTCTAATATTATAATAAGTTCTTAACATTGGACTGCAGTGGTAGGGTGCATTGTTGTTTTTCTTCAAGAGCACAATATCTTGAAGTTTTCTGGATCTGAATGTGACTGCAGTGCCTCACACGGGCAAGATGAAGATTGCCTTAGGGTTTCTGACTTTCTTTCACCTCAGACATAAATGACGAAGGAGTAACAAAGTAAACTCTCACAATTACTACCAATCCAAAGACAGTATATATTGCAGATGCTCATTAATATATTTTCATCTCCCTCGTCTCTTATCAACTAGTTCTCCAACAGAAGCAGATGCAAGGAAGCTCTACATGCCTGGCACTATGCAGAGTACAAGTGAGAGCTGCCACAGCAAGACCAAGATGAGCAGGAGTCTTGTGATTTCACTTTCTCAAGGGCTGCCAATATTTTTTTTGCCACAGTAGGACAGACTGTTTGAAATTTCTTCAGGGACACTATGAACAGGTTGGAAGTGGTGGGAGAAAGTGACACTTGACACTTAGCTCATCCTGTTGCTTTTAAGAGCACACTAGTCCTTTTGTGGCATACAGCTGAACATACTGCCATAATGGAAGAGAAAAATCTCTGTACAGCCCTAAAAGATAGAAATCCTATTCTTGCACAGCTGTAATTTGGTATGAACATGACTGTGCTTTCCTATGTACACTCAAGGATGTTTTCACAGCCCTTGACTCAGTAACTTTTTTCTAACAAAGGGGCTGATAACTTTAGAAGGACTGATAAACGTTTTGAACAGGTTCAACCAACGGCACCAATACCACCTTGCACCTTTAAAAAATCAATATGTACCAACCAACTTTTCAAACATGAAGGTGGACTGCCACTTCAAATTTCATTTTATTTTGACCATTTGTCCTTTTGGTTGTCTGTGAAGTGCCAGGAGGATCCCACAAGTAGAAGACCCTGAATTTGGCAGATTTGCCTATGTTCATGATAACTCACTTCAATCATCTTTGGGATGAGATTTTTACTAAAAGAATCCTTTCTTGCCTCCAAGTGAATTTATCACATTTCATTAGGATTCTATTTCTGTTTCTGATCATTTAATTACAGCAAACACAAGGGGTAAGGTACTGTAAGCATCACATTGTAGGTCCAATGTAGTTGCCCAATACAGGTAACCTAGCAAATGAATAGGGAGCAGGCGGGGTTGAGGGGAAAGTGAAAGTTTCCTGAAGCACACGAGAAACTGATGGTCAGTTAACTACTCAGTAATAGCATGGCCTTAACTTCAGAAATAGGATGAGGTGTTCCATAAACCTGGGGCTTCATTGAGGAAGAACTTGAGTTCTTCCTTTTAGCAGTGCTTCCCTATATGGGCCTTACCGTCTTGGTCACCTTGGGAGTGGACTAAAGACCCATGCTCCATATCTTTTAGGTTTGCAATGATGTAGCCCCGCGGTTAGTTATTTGGAGTCCGAAGTGCTGGATAGAAATGCCTGAGCATTTAATCCATGTGTAAGATACAGTTTTGATGGACATGTGACAGACACCTGGGGAATCACTGAAAGGATATGATAAAATACAACAGAGGATTGCAGAAATAGATGCGTCATAATCATGTTAGATGTATCTCTACAGGTTGAATCATTCATTTGTCTCTTAGTGATGACAAGTCACCAGGTGGCTATCAAAGGAGAGTGAAATGCCCACCCTTTCTCTCTCTTCATCTTCTCTTCGTGTGATCTGTACCTGTGACCATCTTTTGTGTGTCACTGCTGAGTGAATCTCATTGTGTAAGTACAAGCCTGATTGTGAATTGATGTATACTGAATTATACTGATGTAAATAGTGGAACTACTGAAGATGAAAGCCTCCTGTTGTTTTGGATGACAACTGAATTCTGCGAGTTTATTAAATAGTGTGCAGGAAGAAGGTCAGAAGTAACAACTATACTCTGCTGAAAAGCTTATTAGCTATACTCTGCTGTGAAAGGACTCTGCTATCTTTGCTTGCTACTGTGGCATTTGTTTGTCCAGTGTGCAGCATTTCAGGAAGCTTGTGACTGGAAAACTATAAGTCACGTACCAGCATCCCATTATATGAAGTGCAGTTTGTGTCACGTTGTCTCTTCCCTTCAGTTGTGCAAAAATTACACTTCATTTTAAGTTCACAATGTAAATGGACTCCTGAACTAGGGGGAGTTGCCCATGGAGGGGTGTGTGCGAGTTTGCTGGTCACTCAGAGCAGTATGTGCCCCATGATCCCTTCTAGATTTGTCTCTCAAACTTCTGTAGATTTGTGCTGCAGATGTTTTTCACCTTATTTCACATCAGCTCTGAACAGCAACATCTGTAGGGCATCAGGTTGGGACTACAACACATTAGATGGATTAGTGTTTTCACTCAGTACATATCACATCTGGCCCACAGTGCAACATCTTTTCCAGTGTTCTTCTTGGCAATTGCAAAAAACCAGATAATTATGTGAGCAATTCACATAATCATGCACTGTGCTGGTTCTAATAGCCAAGGCTCATTGATGAGTTCACCAAGAAATTAATGACCTTCAGAGTGCTGTCTCCACATAATAGGCTTTGTAGAAAGACTCTTTGTACCTACAGAAAAGAGTACAGTGTAAATAGCACTGAGATTTAGCCCTCTTAAATACATAACATTAATCATGCATCCCATCCCCTTTGAAAATACAAGAAAATTAGCAGAAATGAGATTATGATTTGCAGTGCATGTAAAGGTGTACAAGTGGCATCCCTTTGGCTGAGGCCTCCTCTAGGCATGAGAAAATTGTCAGGAGGATGTGGTAACCGTTATTGTAGTTATTGGTATTTTTGATATATACAGTAGAGTCTCACTTATCCAACACTCACTTATCCAACGTTCTGGATTATCCAACGCATTTTTGTAGTCAATGTATTCAATACACCGTGATATTTTGGTGCTAAATTCGTAAATACAGTAATTACTACATAATATTACTGTGTATTGAACTACTTTTTCTGTCAATTTTGTTGTATAACATGATGTTTTGGTGCTTAATTTGTAAAATCCTAACCATAATTTGATGTTTAATAGGCTCTTCCTTAATCTCTCCTTATTATCCAACATATTCGCTTATCCAACATTTTGCCGGCCCGTTTATGTTGGATAAGTGAGACTCTACTGTATAACCAAATAGCCTATCTGTTGTCCCAGACTAGTAATCTATATTTATTGATATCACATGGAGAAACAGAAGAATATTCAACCAATGAAGTCAGTATTGGTACTGATTTTGTATCCTGTATTTGCTTTCCCTTCAGCCTAACAAGATGTGGTTTTCTCTTATTCTCGTGGAGAGAACGAGTAGAGGAAGAAATCCAATGTCTATGTTACATTGCAATGGAATAATATCCACCACTATCATCAATGTATTTTACTACTGTATGACCCACGTTTCTCCAGAACTCAAATATATGCTTTCACTAATCCACACTTTCTTTTATTCATTTAAGGCCTCCTGTACAAGCTACATACTTTTTTGATACCTCCATTATTCATCCAATTGAAAATAAAAAGGTTTGCACATATCCACATGAAGCCCAGGAATGTATGCCCCACAGGTCTGGGGGTTGCATGGTATTTCAATATAGCTGACCAGACAATGTGCTTTTCATGATAAGTACACTGGGCAAAACCTACCTACCTTTTCCTTATCAAGCAGTAAATTACAGCAAAAATTCCAATGAACAACGTTGCAGCACCAATTCCAACAGCAATGTAGCCTTCATAGCTATACTCTGAATAAGACCTTAACATCAGATTCTCACATCTTTCACCGCTGTAACCAGTAATACACCTACAGGGAAAAAATCCTAGTGAGATTATGTGGAAGATAAATGTGAGCCATCCATGTAAATGTAATAATGTCCGTCAGTGAGTGACCTCATAAGCTCCCAAACTACTCCACCGATTGCTATGAAATTTGGACACAACATAGCATTCGAACTGCCGTGTATTTTAAGCCTACTGTCACAAACCTGACATACCTGAGAAAGGAAGAATCGTACCCATAAGCAACAGCCAATCAGTTTCCTCTTCCCTTAGCTACCGTCCTAACAGATGGCACATCCCCTTAGAAATGGCCAAGCACTCCTCTCCTCCTTTAACAACTGTTGTAATAAAGGGCTCCTCCCCTTAGTAATGGCGTATGCAACTGCCAAGCAGTCTTCACTCTTTAGCAACTGGTGTGGGCAGGGCCGCAAGGGAAGGCTAGGCCTAACCCATCACCACTAACACCACTAACGTGAGACCTGGGCTCTGAGGCCTAGCCATGGAAAGTGTGACAGGAGTGACTTCAGAAATTGCAAGCAGCAAGGATGTTACCCAGGGGACACCCGGATGTTTTACCATCCTGTGGGAGACTTCTCTTTATAGACCTGTAGAAGGTCCAGGGTGGGAAAAAACTCTTTTCTGAGTATTTTTCATTGAACCAGACTGGGCCACAGCAATGCGTGGCCAGATACAGCGAGTAACCAATAAATTGTAAATTTTACAGTCAGGATGTATTCTGATTCAGTTCAACAAAACCAGAGTTTATACAATTAAAGCTAATTTGGCAGGGAATGACTAGTTTACCTGCAGGTGGGCATCTTTAATTCTGTGTGAAATATGCAGTTACCATTAATACAATAATTGTTGTGCTCTTCAAGACAGGCCTGTAGACTCTTTAAATTCATAGGAATTTCTGCATTTCCTATTGGAAAGAAATAATTGATGAGAATAAATGACATGGCTTATCAGGTTACTTTCTTT
The DNA here is from genome assembly GCF_035594765.1 of Anolis carolinensis. Classification (NCBI taxonomy): domain Eukaryota; kingdom Metazoa; phylum Chordata; class Lepidosauria; order Squamata; family Anolidae; genus Anolis; species Anolis carolinensis. Next base: position 42,157,734 of record NC_085846.1, read on the forward strand.
TTCAGTCCTTTTATTATCATGATTTTTTAAATTTAAAGTATTTATCTGATAGATTACGTTTTCCTAGTATTTTTCTTATTACCATATTTTTTCAGTTCTACGACAGACTTTCCCCCATATAAAGATGTCTAACAACAGAGTGTATCTTAGAATCCCATTTTTTTCAGATTTTTCTATGCTTTGCTGATAGTGCCACACCTTTTTTTTGTATGGAAACCCTACTTCCAAGTTTGATTATTATCACTCCACCTCGCTCTCGCTATTCCATTGTTGAATGAAGTGGCATTCTTTGCAAGGGGTCGCGGTGGTGAATGGGTTAAACCGTTAAACTGTTAAATCTGCTGACCTAAAGGTTGGCAGTTTGAAGCCATGGGTCAGGTGAGCTCCTGCTGTTAGCCCCAGCTTCTGCCAACCTAGCAGTTTGAAAACATGTATGTTAACAAATCAGTGCAGCTAGCATGTGTGTGAATGTAGCTGAACACACAAAACAATAACAATTCTAAAAATATTTCTGCAGTATAATCCATGTGACAGTAATGATTGTACAGCAAACAGAAAAGAAGAATAGTGCCAGAAAAAGCAGAACTGTGCACAATTGAACAGTTAAATGAATATTTTTTAAAGGCAGGCAAATGGAGCAAAGGGGGCAACTAATAGTACTGTAGCTAGTGGTCCTCTCTAATTGATTTACCAGAAATTGAATGACCATATCTTGGGAACAGAGAAGTGAAGTTGAGAAAAGTTATGTCCATAACATCCCGACATCATCAAAGAATTCACCCAATATCGCTGCAGCAGTGCTACCTATTGCACAAGTGTCAATGCTGAAATATGCAATTCTGTCAAGATGATAACATGATCACTCACTGTTAAACAGCTACAAACGCACACCCCAACCCTCATGTAATAATGTCCCAAGTCAGTGCATAAATCTCACACGAGCGTAATAACATTCCTCCCATTATAGCTGACACCTTCAATAAACTACTCACTTGAATCAGGGTATGTCCAGGGCAGGAATGCATATGTTCCTGTCTTTATTGATATTGTTGTGCTGGAGAGTGACTCTGCTACATCTGTAGAAATACATATGTAGGTATTACTTTACTGGGGTGTTATTTCACAACTGTAACCAAAATTGCATCTGAAAGCAGTCACTATCATACAATTTTGCATCTGATTTTTAAGGGGAACTATAACATCTTGAAACAGCTAAACATTACCTTACCAATCTGATGAAATCACTCATCTACACTTTATCTGAACTAAGTTTCAGGTTGTTAGCTCTTAGCTAGCTCATTGCTGACTTTTGAGAGATTTCCATCTCTCTGGTGTCTTTGATCTCTGTACAGCCTCTCCCAGCTGTTGAATATATAGCTTGCTGAACAAGATGTAGAACCATACAGAATTACATAGAACCCTAAGGCATAGAGCTAGTTTCACAAATGTCAGTAGGACATTGCACTGTGTACAAATGTGTAGGGTTGTGCTATAAAATTTGCAGTTCTAATCACATAGGAGTAAGGTGCATTGCAGTCAACGGGACAGGATTTTTTCTATAAATGCAAATCAATTTGTAAACTCTAATCTAAAAGTGGTTTGTGAATTATGAGAAAATGTGCAAAAACTTGGGAGTTTAATAAGCAGCAACTATCTAATGGTTTAATATTATATTTTTCAGTAAGCAAAGAGATGTTGTAAGCATTTAGAGACTGAGAGAACAAAGTTGGTAACATAAGCTTTTCTAGATTAAAGTGTACAGTAGAGTCTTACTTATCCAAGCTTCACTTATCTAAGGTTCTGTATTATCCAAGGCAGTCTGCCTTATAGTAGTCATTGTTTTTCAGTAAATGTTGCAATGTTTTGGTGCTAAATTTGTAAATGCAGTAATTACTACATAACATTACTGTGTATTGAATTGCTTTTTCAGTCAATTTCTTGTAAAACATGATGTTTTGGTGCTTAATTTGTAAAATCATAATGTAATTTTATGTTTAATAGGCTTTTTTCTTAATCCCTCCTTATTATCCAAGATTTTCGCATATCCAATGTTTTGCTGGCTCATTTATCTTGGATAAGTGAGACTCTACTGTACTTTCTTAGATGTAGACAGTCTACTTCCTTAGATGCATCAACTTAGTCTACTTGGTTAGACACATAGATGAAAGCTTATGCTATCAACTTCGTTCTTTCAGTTGGTCTCCAAGTGCTACAAGATCTCTTTGCACATTTATATTCCAGAATAATACAGCAATGTTTTTGAACTGTATTTTTCAGGATTATGACAAAATCAAAATAGCTTCTAAAATAAGTGTGCTATATGATAAGATTTTCTAGAGTACTGATTAATCATCAGATTATACTGATGAAGTTTGCAGTCCAAGTTTAAGCAGAATACACATTTTGAAATGATCAAAAACTGAGCACACTTACCTTTTAGCAATATATATATTAACATTCCCAAAGCCATACTAATCATCAGTTCTAATGTATGACTCTCACCTCTCTCTTTCCAACGCTCCTGCTCCAGCTGGCTGTGCTCCTTTGTCTCTGGCATATTTATATACCATAAACTATCACATGTTGCTCTTTCCAGCATATTAGATAACCCACCTGAAGCCTCAAAGCAAAAAAAGTTCAATTTAGAAAACCATGTGACTTGCAATGTGGTCAGGTATTTTTCTTGAGGACAATACAGAAGACGCTGGGATTTTCCTGTTACCTCTAGACATAATTGTGTCTTCAGTGACATTGTTTTAAGGTGGAAATCTGATATCTGTAAGCGATAAGGTACAAAACTGACACTCCTGCATGCACATATTTAGAGAATGCATAAGGAATGAGCAAAAATAGACTTTGACAGATCAGTGGAGCTTATAGCCTCAGACTAGGGATAGCTATTTTTAGCCACTCACTGAATAGGGGGGGGGGGGTGCTGTGTGTGTTTGTGGGCGTTAACATACATCTTAGAATTACAGACAATAAAATTATTTGTTTGTCTTAATCACAAATTATAATATTGGATAAACTAAAACTGATTTCTGCCAATGTCCCTTAAGTCTATTATGGAAGATGTTTCTGGTATATATCCTGTTTTAAGTATGGAGTTAATGGTTTGTTGAAGCAGTTGCCCAAGTTCATCTTCAAAATGTTTATAATAGGATGCTGGTAATCCATCTGTACCTGGTATTTCCCCAGGTTTTTTTTTTCTAGTCTCTGATATTTCTTTAGGTGGTATAGGCCCATTGGTCAATTGCTTTTGTGCTTCAGTAATTTTTGCTGGATTGAGTAACTGTCAGTGTCTTCCAGAGATACATGGTCAGCCTTATATAAATTACTGTAATGTTGTTTACAAACTTGTAGAAAATTGATATCCATTAATATTTTATTCTCGTGTTGTATCCCAACAATTACATTTTTTTGTTTTTTCCTTTATCAATTTGTATGCTAACCATTTTCCTGGTTTATTAGTTGATTCAGAGTTTTTTTGCTTTGCACTTTTCATTTCAGTTTCAAATTCACTAACCAGTAACATGGATAATTGCTTTCGTAGTTTTATTTGAGTTGGAATGTTTGAATTCATTGGATTTTGCTTTAATTCACCTTCCTTATTTTTAATTTAATTAAATTTAATAATTGTGATTATTTGAGGGTTTTTGTCTATTCTTTTTATAGCCTCTTAATATAAGCTTTACTGGTATTTCACACTATTCATTTACAATTCTTAATTGTAGCCTCCTTTTGCTGTAATGATTGATTCAGTCACCATCTAAATGTTTCTGCCTTTATTTTAAGTACTAGGGTCACTGGGTTATGATCTGAATTTGTTTTAGGTAGGATTTCTATCCTTAAAATTTGAGTTGTACATTTGGCAGATATCTGTATCATATCAATTCTAGAGAAAGTCTTACGTCTTTCTGAAAAGTATGTATATTCTTTAACATCCCTATTTACATGCCTTCATATATCCATTCGTCTAAACATTTCCATCATGTCAAAACAAACTTTGGTTATTTTACCTTGTGTTACTTTAACTGTTTTCCCAGAGAGTTTGTCTTTCTTTGGAGATATCACTCCATTCCAGTCTCCCATAAAGCACTAGTTTTCATAATGAAGGTCCAATAAATTTGTCAAGAGTTCTTTAAAAAATCTCATTTTTAATCCTTGCATAGATATTCCAGTCACTACATTTATACCTTTATAATCAGAAAGTATCAATTTTGGATTAAATTGTGGTTTGATACATAGCACAACTCTGTCTTTTCAAGTCCTCTGAATATTTCCTATATTTTTCTGTATTATAAACATATATGTGCATTATAAATTAAGAAGAAAACTATCCACCAACTATCCACAGGAACCCAAGCACATGTCTCCTATGATCCAGAAATCCCATTTCTTATATAGGCAATTTGCTGATGATAATCTTTTCCACACATATATATCCTTACTTTGGATTGATGGCTGTAACTATCATAGGAACATATGAAAGCATAATCAGAAAAACATGTATCAAGAATGACTGTTGCAAAAATTATCACATAATTTTTTTAGGAAGCAATGTTTCAACGAAGTTCAAGATGCAAGGTGAGAATTCCAGCACTTAAATATCTAACAGTTAATACCTGCATTTATTGGGAAAGAAACAATACAACTAAAATGGGTAAATTTTATCAGTATTTTATTGTTGAGTTTTTATTTGAAGAAAGTCTTATGATTTGGGTTCATACAAGCATGTTTATATGAAATTATAGCAACAAATACCGATAAGATGCTATATTAAGTCCCTATGGTTGGGATAAAGATATGTTGATAAGTTTTCATAATGGATGAACCAAAAATATAAGTAGATTTTTTCATCAGTAGTTTTTTACTTGGGTAATATGCTTAGACATTACATTGCACTTGCATAGAAATGTTGACCACAAACTTTTCAAATCCTTCTAAAGGCTTATAACCCTAAATATATGTCCAATTATGTTTGAACGTTTTCCTATCAATTCATTTTTGGAAACGAGAATGTGACTCACGTCTTTTCTTCAGATGTGAAAGCAAAGCTAGAGGTAGACATCAAGTGCTATGATGTGCAGCCATCCTAACATTAGTACACATTTCAGTCAGAAACAAAGCAATTAGAAAATACAGAGCATGCTACAGTTTACATGCAGTTTACTTCATTTGTGTTATCTTCAAACATGTTCAATCATCAAAATCATTTTTTCAGATTCATTTTAGCAAGCACATCCCACAATGAGTTTCTGAGTGCATGGTTGAGGTATTCCCTCTTTGTGCATAAGGTTATTAAAGTATGAGCCCTTTATTATCATACACTACAGTGACATCACGCAATGGAAACACAGATGTACATGTTGCTTTCTTTTGGAAGACAGCTCCTGCTAACAAAGGACATTTTACAAAAACGTCACAACTCAAATTTGCTTTGGATCAATTGGGAAATCACACCAATTCATACATAAAGTCAACAGGTGCATGTTTTGCAGTGTAAGTAATATATTTTTGTAACATTTTGTAAACAATATACTTACATAAATAAATAAATACAATTTAATTTAGAAATAAATATATCTGTAATAAAAATAATGTTTATGTATCTATAAATAGAATTACTTGAATCTAAATTTTAGTGACTAAGCTTCTTTGCAGCAATGAATGTATTCTTCAGGAGCATGGCAACTGTCATTGGTCCTACCCCTCCTGGCACAGGGGTGATGAAACCCACTTTCTTCTTTACCTCTGTCATGAAAACAGGGATTAGAGAAAGGGAAGGGGAGTGAAACATAAATGTAAAAATGATGGTAATTGAGTAAACACAACCAGCCAACATACACTGAGGAACAATGCTAGCAATCTATCAAACCCAACTAGGGAAAATAAGACAACTGTACACTTTTCAGATTCTTGATAATATCCTAAATGTTAGAGGTATGCAATTTGGCCAAAAGGCATCCCTATTTGGGGTCCATTGTCAGATGACTCCTCAGTCTGTTTACCAGGAAGTTCCTCGAATGGGGATAGGTTTTGTCGTTTTCATTCGGCAAAGATATGGCCCATTGGCTACAATTGGAAACTTTAAAGGCTCAATCCTCAGCCACTTTAAGGCCTATCTGCATGAAACCAACCTCAGTTTTAGACCCCAAGTTTCAAAACAGTTCACCAATTCACTATTTTTTTAGAATTATTTTAAGTTTTAACAATAACATTTTTAAAAACAAGACAAACCACAAGAGAGGGTTCTGGGAATTGTGTCACCGGTTGTGTCAATTCTCAGCCAATTCAGAGCATGGACACCACCAAGCTTTTTATTGGCTGAGAAAAAGAGAGAGAAAAAAACTTCAACTCCCATCATGCTCCGAGAGAGACTATGCAATGCATGCCTCATGAAAGTGCTGCTGGGAAAGCAAGTTCCCAGGGCCCTCTCTGGAGGAAGAGGGAACTTTCCAAGAAGAAATGGAGGATGCTGCTTCTATCAGGGAACACGGCAGGTTCCTACCTCAGGTATATTGCAGACTTATCTTCCTCCTCTCCAGAACTGATAAAATCTGGCTCTCTTAATTTGTTTTGCCGGGCTTTTTTGTCTCCCTCCACCCCATTCTGTTTTTGGATTTTATATAAAACAGCCCACTGAAAATTATAAATCATTTTCGTTCAAACCTACTAAATATGATTGAAAACCAGGGGGCCATTCAATAGGTTCCCCATGCCCCCCGACGGGCACTGCTGGATTCATAATGATCTGTGGTGATTCTAGTGGCCATTATGATAAGGACCTAGGCCTTCACAGCCACTTATGGACAAACCACCATGACTCTACTCTTGGAAGACAATCATACTCAGCCAAGTTATCGCCTATAGCCACCTGTGAGATGTATCTTTTAATAAACTCTGGCTTCATAGGGATATTCATGATGAGGATTAAATATCACACCTTTTTCCTCCTGCCCCACATTAACTATCACTTTCTGATGTAGCCACTTTTCAAGTAGGAGACCTTTTAAAAGATGCATATTATCTGAAGTTGCTGGAGCTCTATCTCCAGTGAAGTGTGGGTGTGGGAAGCAGCCATTGTCTTCAGAACTGTTTTAAAATGCTCAGACTTCAGTAAGTTCTCATGAAATGTGATACGATTCATTGGCAAAACCACTTGCAGTCCAAAGGTATGCAAACCACATATTTTTGGATACATCTATCTAAGTCTTGTTTTGCCTCTTCGAAAAACCATAAACTTCATGTAAATGTAAATATACGGATGTCCACCCAAAACCCAGTGATCTACAAGGTAATAATGCAGGAAAATATAATGATTAGTACCAGGGCAGATTAAGGAAATCCTGCCGTAATTGCAAAATTCTGACTGAAACACTGTCAGTACTTGCATAAATATGAGAGGGACATCATTCTGCCTACAGAAATGGAGCAATATGTTGTGATTTCACATTAAAAGGATCATTTCATATAACTCAAGGTGCCCTGTACTGAATACATTTTCCTGTAAGGAATTACAGAATGCAATAAGCAATTTGCTCCATATGTTTGACTCATGGTCAAGTAAACACAGAATTCTCAAAATTTACATACACACAAATCCCAAAGTGTAATTCTTTTTCCTCTAACAATATTCCAAGGTCTTTTTGGAACTTTTTGTGATGCTTTTCTTTGTAGCAAGGGATACAGCACCACCAAACTTCTCCGAACTCCAAAGCAATTGTAAAAGATTTATTTAACAGTTCTGTAAGTATAGGCATTTTCCTTACCTTCAAAGTCCACATCCCCAACTAACTTGGTCTTTCCCGTGACAGGATCTTGGATGTGGTTGATACCAACATCAATCACTGCTGCTCCTTCTTTAACCATATCAGAAGTAATCAGCTTTGGAATACCTAAAATGACAAATTTAGTTAGGATTCCTAGACATGAATCAAGGCTCTTTAGACATCCCAAACTGTAGTCTCCAAGGACACAAAAACTGAGAAATGTTTCAGAAGGAGAATGTGATCTACTAAAGGGGTTTGCTATTTAAAACAAAGAAACAAAAAGCAATACATAATTTTGCTTTTATTGGCATAAGAAATTGAACTACCATGGACCTTGCACGTAATCAACAAGAATATATTCTACATTGTCTCACTATGGGATATCAACCCATGCAGCTACAAAGCCAGACTTGCTTAGTGCTCTTAACTGACACAGCTCAAAATATCTATTGATGACCATTACGGAGAACACTGCTGCTTCATGCCTTTCTTCAAGTCCAACAGGATTGCCTAGTCCAGACACAAGTAAGCTGTGTACAGAAATTGAAACAATTCGTATAATGATCACCTTCATGTTTTATAACTCAGTAAACATCTTAATGGTTGTTCTGAGTGGCAGAAATAATTTGGCAGTCGTCTTTCAATAAAAGATGCTATTAAAAAGGTTTCCCAAGAGTATATGAGAATTTTGGACAAGAAAGCAAAATACACAATGGAGGATAATTAATGGATTAGAAGCTTTATTCCTCTCTAATTGTGATGACCACTACATTGGGGCTGCCAAAGCTAGATCATGAGTTGCATGTCTGAGGATCTGGGTAGGTTTGGGACTGGCAGAATTTGAAAGAAGGCCAACACTATGACGACTATTATAGTGAGTTATGTAAAAGAACGAGATTTCTGGAGGAAAGGGCAGGGACAGTTATACTGTTGTGCTGGAGAAATATCGCTAGTAAACGTTGGCATTTGCAGTATTAAATGGCCCTATAATTATATTTGCATACCAAAAATTCTGTGAATACCAAGGAGCAATTAAACAATAAAAGCATTTGAAGATGACCTTTTTCAAAGGCAGGTTCCAAAGACATTGATAGACAGCCAGATCCACACTTTAAAACATACTTCATTTTCCCTACAAAAAAGATTTAAACAAAATCTCTTGCAGAATTAATTCAACCTGCTGTATACTAAAATACAGATTTTTAGGCAGGGATACAAACACACATGCTTTTTATTCTGTGATTGCCACAACAAAAAGGCAATAGGCAGTACACAATGGGCTAATCCTTTCTATCAGATTAAATATACTTTATGAATAATCTTTTTTTTTCTAATTGCAAGAATTTTGAAGGAAGGTTATGATGATGATGACGACGACAGCAACAACAGCATTATTCATAGCGTCCTTTTCATTAAAGGATGAAACATCAACATATACAATCAATGATGACAATGAGAAATACACTATAAATATACCATATACATATATGCATAAATCAACTTGATGTATAAATCAAGAGCAGGTATGGGGTCAATATTATGGCCTCTGATATGAGCTGTGAAAAAGTCAAGAATCATTCCACAGAAAGGAGAAAATATAAAATGCCATAGGTGACCACCACTAGAGTATTGGAGTCAGTGCTTTTTAAAGATTCTCACTAGCTGTACTTGGTCACGAGTTGCTGTGGCCCTCAGAAAACAGAGGATTTCCAGACAAGAGACAATCTGGGCTAAGGAATTCCTCCTCTCAAAGGTTTCCTGCTCTTCTGCAAATATCAATTGCAGGTTCCCTTTTGAATAAAATATGAAACAAATTAAACTTGGAAGGCAGTGGTTCAACTGCCTCTTTGTGCAAAAAAGAAACCAATGTGTCTGTAGAGATTTCTGTCTCCCTCAATAGCAGTGAAAGTGGGGTCAAACTGCTTTGATTCTACAGTGTAGACACATCCCATGAGGCTCAAGTTTGACTTGGAATATCTCCAATCTATTGATAGTCAATCAATTTCCTCATTCCAGACAAAGATGAAGGACTGGAGCAAATGACCAGCCCTATCAGCTACAAAATACCTTTAAATTACAGTATATTCAGGGATGCATAGGGCCCTTCCACACATTCTTATAACATAGAATATCAAGGCAGATAATCCACAATATCTACTTTGAACTGGAATACTCATATGTGAGTCACACTGTCAGATAAACTAGTTCAATGTGGATTTTATTCAGCTGTGTGGAAGGGTCCTTAGATTTCGTAATTATTTGTAGAGAGGCTATTGGACAGAGAATCTGGGGACCAGGGTGCAAATCTCTACTCAGCCAGGAAGCCCACTGGGTTTCATCGTGCAAGTCACACTCTGTCAGCCTCTTATTCAGGCAAGTCTGCTGTTGCCCAGCCAAACCACTCCAGGACCCCTTCTACATAGCTCAGGCTGCTAGGAATTGTGGGAGTTGAAGTCCGGCTGACAGGAATTGTGGGAACTGGTCCAAAACACCTGGAGGGCTGAAGTTGGTCCATGCCTGACTGTATTAAAGGGGCCCAAATAAATGAGCACCGCCACCAAAGCGAGGAATCAGTGGAAAATAAGATTGAATGGAAAGAAGCAAATGAAGAGAAAAATGCTTTTATAAAGCAGCAGGACTTTCAGTCCTCCTGCAGTCTGTCTAGATGACCCAACTCACCAAAAATAATCCCGAGAAAGACATAAAGGTTTAATTGCCGGGAAATGGAAGGGGCCTTAAAGTAGAGATTCCCAAAAAGGAGCAAGGGGCTGGAGTAGATGACTCTCGAGGTCTCTTCTGACTCTTTGAGTCTATGCACCAATGACAGGAAGATATGGGGAAAGGGGTATGTCTTGCGCGGGGTTGGCTCCGCCCACCTCTGACAGAGAGAAGCCTGGACCCAGGAAAGGGGCGCCAGATCTGGAAAGAGGGGTGACTGTCTTGTTCCCCGTCTTTGGGCGACGTGTGAATCCTCCTTCACCCTCCTGAATCTCCTGCTATCACTCAGGGGAGGAGGAAAGTGGGAGAGGAAATGAAGGCTTTGGATCACACCTCCCAGTATTCCTATCCAGGAGGCAGGTGGAGCCTAAAGATATATGGAGTGCCTAAGAAGGGTCTCCCCCTTTCCCCCCAAATCTGGTCAGGAGGGAACGAGCCTCTGCAGTTGCTGTTCCTCTGGAGCTTCTTAGGCTCCCGTAGCAGGGAACGTCAGCTTAGCGCAGGAGAGGGTGGGACCAGGGTCTTTTTTTTGGGGGGGGGGGGGGGGGAGAGAGGTTGAAGTCCTTGTCATTTTTTGTATTTTTGTGAGTGATGGTCACTCATTGGATTGATTTGGATTGTATCCAAATTTCATGTCTATTTGTCCAGTGGTTTTTGAGTTATGTTCTTCCCATGAACTGACATTATATTTTTTTATATATAGATGGGATAGATGAAGTTCTTCCCTTTTGTGACTCTACTCAGAAAAGGGAATGCTTCTTTTTTTGGGGGGGGAGGGGACAGTTAAGCAACTTCTTATATATGGTACATGAAATCCCCAAATGAAATCAGATTATTCATTTGTTGCGTACACTTAGCACATCTTCATAGATGCTTAGGGCAGCTAACAATCTCACATAAAGATAATTTCACAAGTGACCTAAAACACCTAAAACTGCAAGTCTAAATATCACAAAAGTACATGTCTAAAATCCAAGATGACAAAATATTTGCTTGGAAGTTACTGTCCTCAAGGTCCTGCCCAGTCTTAGAGGCTCCATGCCATGCCTTCTGCAGGAATGGATGATATGTTCACTATTAGCCTGAGGAACTGTCTTAACCTCACAACTTTGTACATTGCGCAGTAAGTACTCTATTTAGATTAGGGTTGGAATTGTATGTCCCTTTAAATGTTGCTAGGAATTCCTTACCATGGGCTATAATGGCTAAGACTGCTGGTGAATGCAGTTCAACGATATCTGGAGGTGTGATGTCTCATGGGCCTTGTAGTCCCGTTCCTAGTACTATTGCGGCAGACGAAGAGGAAAACATGGGATTTTCACCGGTTCAGCCAGAATCGGAGCCTCTGCACCTGGAGGATGTTTGCCCTCAAGAAGTCAGCCAAACAAGCCTTGGGCAGAATTCTCCCCCGTTTTCTCGAAAGGACAATTATAATAGAGATAGAGGAGCGAGGGAGGCGAATCGCCGGAGCCTCAGAATCGCAGCCAAACAATTAGCTGATTAGGTCTGCTTCCCTTGGGAAATTCTAAGGAGTCATGCATCTGGACAGAGTTGGGTTTCACTTCTAGTTCTCCAGGGAAAGTGTTCTTCTGGCGGGAAACGAGACCCTATTTAGGTGTTTTGCCGCGAAGGAAACCTTGCGGAGTCAACTCGTCAGCTTGAGGAGTGAGATCGTGTGTAGACTTCGTACTCCAGTTCCCTGTTTCCCGGATCAAGTTTCCAGCCTTGCCTTGTTTCACGGACTTCTATGGACTCAGTTCTTGTTTCATGTTTGCCTTGTTTCAAGTTTGATCTTGCCAAGTTTCAAGTCTTGCCTTGCCTTGCGTTTTAACACGGACCTTGCTTCCTAGTTTCAAGCCTTGTTTTCCAGTTTCCTTCGGATTTACCTTAAGCCTCGAAAGACTATGGACAGTTCCCCACACTATTGCTTGGCAAATAGTGTGTGTTTCGGTCAAGTGGATTATAACTTTGGACTCTAATATCACATATTGGACATTGTTTTCCTGGACTATATTTGACCTTTCCTGAAAGGTCTATTTCTGAACTATATTCTTCACTTGTTTTTATTGACTTTATATATTCCTATAATAAAGATATTAGATAGAATCCGGCCTCTGCGCATGGTTATTGGTGTTCTGTAGCCTGGGTCCTGACAGGAGGGCCAAATGATTCATATTTTTGATTTGTACTACTAACATACTCAAATCAAAAGTATGCATTGAAGTGAAGCATTTTACATTCAGTGGGACTTCTTTCCTTAAGTAAAAGATTCAATGTATACTGGTGAAAATGGCAGATAAACATATACTATAATGAGAACTGGACTTCCAAGTTGGGAGAACTACTGGTTTCTGACTCAGCACAGCCATGAAAGTACTTAGCCACCAGAAGAAGTAGAATTTTCTCTTACAAATAGATGCTAGGAACACAGCAACTTGCCAAAGTTCACCCAGGGAGGTAGCAGGACTTGGAATTCCATTTAAAACCATGGCAATACACACTGATCAATGCTTATGAGTCTTGATCCATTCCTACTTCCAGAGATCAGCTACTGCAGAAGCAGAGAGATAGAATCTGAAAAAATTGCACCGTTCACAGCTCTAATCACTACTACTATCCACAGCCCGAATAGTCTGACAAGGGATGTCCTAGGATCTATCTCATACATCTGGGAGGTGCCAGATCACAGAAAGTATGCAGTTTTCACCTGATCCAAGCATAAGAGTTTGTTCCCATACCAACAACATGTGTTAAAAGAGTGAGCTAAAAAATAACACATTATTAACCTTCAAATCTATACTGTCTGGATGTAAATGCATTCTAAACCCTGCAAACACTACATTACCTGCTGCAACAATGATAATATCAGCAAGTTGCGTATGGATCTTCAGCTGATCTTTTGGTGTATACCTGTGAGTAATCGTCACTGTAGCATCACCTGTCAACACAGTCATTACAATTAATGCTAGATAGGCAAATGAACAAAAAAGATTCAGGTAGAAAAATGAACCATTAGGCTGAATGACATCTTGTTCTTTTTCATACTTCACATCTATTTTGTAAAAATATGGACAATGAAAAGTTGGCAAAATTTAAGATATATTTGGATCCAGTCAAAGTAACAGTGACTTTCAAACAAAATATTGAAAACTAAATGGAATGTGTATCCTAAAAATAACCAAGTACATCTTCTTTTCCAATAATAATAACATAAATTCTTATTTCTATCTAACTGAACAAGTTTCAGTTGATTTTAATCCTGCTGTAAATGAAGGCAATAAAAACTATTTAACCTTTCTTTGCTCTCCCCTTTCCTCTGTATTGAGGATTGCAACAGAACCAATTAGAATATGCATCAACCTACCTCCAGGCCTTTCATGTTCTCCATCAGTATGCAAAAGCATTGAAATTGGCATTCCAACATTCTTTGATCTTCCAGCTACGACAACATTTCTTCCAAATGTTGGTATACCTTAGAGAACAAGCAAAATTTAACCAATAACCATAAACATTCACATGAATAAGATAGGGGTTTGTCTTTCAGTTTTGGAAATTGTTTGACCATGCTATTCTGCATAATTTTGTTTTGGGGCACATTTGCATCTTTTCAGTGTGGAAATAATAGAATGGCATTATAAAGTGCTCACATTCTTCTTTCTTATTTGACTTTAACAATGAGGGATTACCGTTATTACAATATGAACAGATATTTAAAGAGAAATATTCAGAAGTTATGGCAAAACATTATGTTCCACTCAAAATCATTAAAACTTTCCTGGCCAGAAGTGACTGCAACAGAAATACCACCCAATAACATCTGAGGTGGTGAGGGGGGAGAACTTCTGGACATAACTCAATATGGTCTTAACATAGAAGAAAACACCTTGCACCCTCACTTTTAAAAGAACATCACATCCTCTGTGCTTTTTAACTGGGTACAGTTTACTTTTATTCAGAACAGTGAGAGAGACAGAAGCCAAAATGCTGTAGTCTTTTTCAAGTTACCCATCTTGTGGTAGAGAAAGAAGAAAGGGGATGTACTGTCTGTCTTCCTCTTAAGATTAGCCATGAGATTCTTGAAAAAGAAAATATATCTTCCATAGCACAGCCTAACAACAGATTAATTATAGTATATAAAAATGTGAGGATTGAGCTGCTCAACAAAGCAGCCCAGCACAATACTGCTAGTTCCCATCCTAGGGTGCTTCCAGACTGCGTCAAAATTCAGATTAAATAGGTGGGTTGAAAAATTGTGGGACCTGATAGCAAGTCCAGACACAGATTTACTTTGGCCGTCTTATCTAAGAGTCAAGTTTAGTATTGTTCCATAAGCCTTATAAAAAAGGTGCCAAAAGGGAAAAGTTTAGTCCATCTTAGGCGAATCTAAGAGAAGCAACAGCAATCTATATTTTCTCCACCACAGTGTTACTCCTAGCGTATTTGAATGCCTAGGTATCCAAAGGTGACTGACTCCTTGGAGCAACACCGGCACTTTTACTTCTCCACAAAATGCCCTTTGACTTATTCATAGATCATATCAAAATCCAAAATTTTGCCCCCAAACCTGTCCTTGGCTTATACATGAGGTTGACTTATATACAAATTAAAAAAGATAAAGGTTTTCCCCTGACATTAAGTCTAGTCGTGTCCGACTCTGGGGGTTGGTGTGGAATATATACAATATATTACATAGTGCAGATCTAGAATTCTGCTTTTAGCAGAATTTTAGCAATGCCTGTCACACTAAATGGTTTTGATGTAGAAATGCTCTTAACTATGCACATTCAGTGTTTAAAACAAACCATATAGATAACATTTCAGGATTTCTATCTAAAAACTTAGCTTTTAAGAACTTTAAAATGTACATTTGATACATCATTTCCCTGAAATACTTTCCAGAATGTGTTCATCCTCCATGTCTTAAAATGTTTGATTTAGTTACCTGTCCTCTTTATTATTTCCCAAACAGCAGCAGCAGTGGCAGGTATAACAGAAGGCTGGTCAAGACACAGTCGGCCAATGTTGAAAATATGGAATCCATCCACATCTTTTTCAGGGGCAACTGTGTTGCACACAGTCCTTTCATCAATGTGTTCTGGAAAACAGTTTTATATTCCCTCTTTTATTTGCTTCTTACTCAACAATACCAACAATACACTTTCCTTGAATTATCTTGCACAATTAACACCGAAGATTTCGATAGGTAAATATAGACATTTATGGAGGTATTGAGACACGTAACAAATATGTTATGTTTCCTGAATCAGTTACCCAATCCACATATTGATGATGGAAAGGGGGATTTCTCAACATCAGTTTCTTTTCTACAGGCCTTGAAGCCTTCAAGAAGTGCCACTGTTGTATAGATGAAGGAAAGTGTTGCATCCTTATTGGCTTATCCACTATGACAAGGCTCTACAACTGGGTTGAAAATAACATGCTTCTGATCATATTGGGATAAATTGGAAAAATGCTACATAACCAAGTCTTTGAAAAAATGGGAGAAAACTAAAACAAACAAAATGTGAAAGAACAAAGTTCAATGCAAGCAAGTCTAATGTCGTGACTCCTTTGAATTCATGTAATAAGTGTCAACATGGGACATGCAAGCTGTAGAGGAGACCACTTGGCTGAGACAAATACAGGAAACAATACAAAGCTGTTTATACTTAGGGCTAATAAATTTGGGAAATTTAACCTTTTTTAAACATTATAACAAATGGCTATAAGCATGACTGATGAACCAATGAACAAGTCAGATTTTTTTAAAGGCGAGAATTTTGTGTGTAATACTTTTTATAAGACTGATACTGTTGTAAAGGCTCACTATTGACAACAAATGTTTTGTGTAGGTTGTTCCTGCTGTTTGTTAACAAAAAAGTACAATCCATATATCCATGAGACTTTTCTTTAAAGCAAACAATAAGACTGCCTTGAATCCTAACACAAGTTATGATTTAAAGCTAGTTGTGACTTAACATAGTGTACACACTGATGTATAAGTTGAAGGAAGGTTTGGGGGTCAAAATTATAGAATTTTGACCTTATCAGACAGGGTATTTTTCGGTGGCATGCACCAATTTGTCTATACTTTTGCAACGGAGCATGCCAGCTGCCATCCCACGACTTAGATTTATTTCCGACGGGGCTCCTTCGCAATTGCCGCATGCCGCTGCAGTGACAACAGGAGGCTTTCTGTGTTGAATTAGATCAATGGGGGGAAGCCAGGTGGCTGACACTTCCCCCTGTGGGATGGGGACACGAGTCAGTCGGATGATGCGGGGCGTGGGGTAACGGGTTGCCCAAGCACCCTGATCGGCACCTCCGGATTCGGCCTGATGCCTGAAAATTCAGGAGCAATCAGATATTCAACTTACAAGGTACTTTAAAGGAAAGTTCCTCTCAATAAAGTCTCTTACTTAGAAATTTGTCCAAGTATTTCAGCTTTTTACCATTGTCATACTATTTATTTATATTGCTACTAATCTATTTTCATTTTGATACTGAAATAGTTTGTTCTTATGCATTTTCACACTGGTCATTAATTTCATGCTGTTATTTGGTGTGTATGACATGGCTTTCTGCAGTTCTCATTTTGTAATGATAATCTGTTCTAATTATTTTATTTAAAATATAACGGATGCATTTATGATTGAATTGTTTACATCATCTGTGTCGACTAAATATTGCAGGCATATGCTTTGAAGCACCATTTGGGATTCCATTAGCAATGCAGTACAAAGCAATGTTCTTCATCTTGGGAAATCATCTTGGGAACAATCAACAGGTTACTTGGCCTACACATTTAAGCTATTAATGGAAATACTGGTGATTGGTACTTCAAAACTTGGCATCATCTCTAGTTTTATTAAATAACTTATTAAGCAAGGGGAGAGGAATATGTGGCCTCCAGTTGTTGCTGGATTGCACCCAAAACATTGGTCCCCAAATGTTGGTTCTCCAAATGTTTTGAACTTCAGCCATTGTGGTTCAACAGTTAGGAAGTCTTGAAATCCAAATCACCCAGAAGACCACAACATTTGATCTACAGCAAATGCTAACTAGGGCTGATAAGAATTGCAGTTCTACAACATCTTGAGAGCCACCTGTTCCCCAGGCCTACATCAGACCTTATCCATCATAAGCACATCCATGATATTGTCACACAAGGAGTAAAGTTTATTGACTCTGATGTGCTGTTTTTATTATATCAACACTGCCACCATGTGGATGATCCCCATTTTGCTTATCCCAGCCTTTAATGCAGACATTTGTAGGGTATATTTTTTAATCGCCACATTCTCTGCCTCCAAATCACATTATGTGGTCTGTATAGATGTGGCTGTAGTTATCCAGTTGGATTACTGGATACCCAGCTGGATTACTATAATGCACTCAGTGTAGGATTGCCTTTTGAAGAGTATTAAAAAATGTCCAACTTGTTCCAAAAGCAGCAACCAGATTGGTAACTGGGGCTGCCTACAGGGAACACACAAGTCCCTTTCTCGACTGTCACTCTATAGTAAATGCTTTCATGTCATTCAAACTGGCACACATATTAAAGAAAAGGATATTAGAAATATGCATTACCTTAAAAACAGCAGTCTGACATAAAACGGAATAATCAAATATTCTCCCATCCTTTTTTAAGGATGATATTGGAGGAAGATATCAGCCCCCAAAAATATTTTAAATGTTGTGGACATATTTTGAAATGCACTCTATCAATTCTATCTGAGATATCCTAGAAAATGAGTGAAAAGCATCTCATGGACCTATACTAGTATGTTAAGTTATTCAATAGAGTTATTCCAAATAGTAAGGGGTTGTTTTATACACACACACACACACACACACACACACACACACCTCTATAAAACAATTTTTTAAAATGAGGGGTTATAATTGGGAAGTAAATATCAATGGAATCAATACAGTATTGAAGATTTTTTTAGCACTTTGGTTGCATTGGGATGTAAACAGCACTTAATTTTTCTCATTCACAATCCCACAATCACCCAATCCACAATCCACCCAACCCATCTTAGTTGTATAAAACAGTATGGCATTACCTGGCAGAGGTAACTGGACTAATATGCCACTGACTCTTGAATCCTTGTTTAATTTGGCAGTTAGATCTAAAAGCTCTTCCTGAGAAATATTTTTAGGCTTCAGTATTATTTCACTAGAAAAGCCTGAGGGGAAAAAGATTAACTCAGTTTTACTTGTCAGACAAAACTGAAAATGTGTAATTCTACATTTCATAAGCACTTTGAGACAAAAAAAATGGTAGAATAACTGTGAACTTATAATTTCTTTTTCTTTTCTTTTTTTTAAAGGCATACCTACAGCTGCTGCTGCTTTTACTTTATTTCTTACATAGGTGTGACTGGCTGGGTTGTCTCCTACGACCACTACTGTGAGATGAGGTCTTTTCTTTCCGAGGGCAAGCCAAGCTTCTAAGTCCCTTTGTATCTCTGCACAGACCTGGGCAGCCAGCTTTCTCCCTGAGATAATAGTTGCTTCAGAGCTATAAAATGCAAAAAAAAAAAAAAACAAGCAATGAAAATGTTAAAGTATTCTACAATTTTTAAAATCTAAAATGTTACTACTGAGAAAATAGCAGTATGCTAATTTACTTTGGGTGTTTCAATGCATTTGCATGTTGCTATTTAGAGAAATTAGTTTGCTGCATGACACTCCACATGGTGAGAAGACTATGTTTAAAAACGTTTATTTCCTATTTTTTAAATATTGTGAGCCATTTTGAGTCTCTGTTAATCGAGAAAAAAGCAGAATAATAATAATAATACGTCTTCTTAAGGGTGTGCTTT
The DNA here is from genome assembly GCF_035594765.1 of Anolis carolinensis. Lineage (NCBI taxonomy): Eukaryota > Metazoa > Chordata > Lepidosauria > Squamata > Anolidae > Anolis > Anolis carolinensis. The sequence goes on from NC_085846.1 coordinate 42,177,058, forward strand.
TGCAAACGGTCCAGGAAACCTTTCCGACTGCATTCACACTCAATTGCAGGCATCCTCTCCAGCCTCACATATAATGAAGGAACTGTGAATTCAGTGGCACCCAATTAATGAGCCACTCTGCCCATTGAAAATGATGTTAACCACTTCCTTAGGCTCTTTTTCGAAAATAAAATATACAGCATTTAAAAATGCTTTCAACATACTATGTTTTGTACCGCTATTTTAATTTACCAGCAACAACAATATCTTAACAGTGAAAATCTATACAGTCAGCTCTCCACTTGCACTGGAGTTAGGACTGCAAGTCCACCCCCATGAAAGTGGAAAAACCATAAATAAACACATTCCTAGGAATCTTTAGGTCAGGGGTGTCAAGCTCATTTTCACCGAGGGCCACATAAACCTTATGGTTGGCTTCAAAGGGCGGTTGAACCATGGATGGAGAACCCGTGGATACAGAGAGCCAACTATAATTTGTCTGCACAGTGGTCGGTACTCTTTAGTTTTTACCCAGTTTGGGTACCAGATATCATTGAACAACAACTCCCATTCCTTTTATTATCCACCATGCAGACTGGGGATAAAGGGAATTGCAATTCAACAGCACTTGGGGGACAGTTAAGTCAGACGTTATATCCACAAGCCTTGTATTTACATTCTGACTAAACAGAACCGAATATGGAGGGCCATATTTAGACCACAGGCCTTGAGTTTGACACATGTGCTTTACCTCCAACACAACTTCATGGACAACTTCAGGCAGACATTGACTACAGAACTGTGCAAAACTTACAAGAGCCTGAAAAAGTTCTTTTTTTGGGGGGGGGGGGGGAGAATAGTTTGCACTACTTATTTGTAGTGCAAAAAAACATGAAAAAACAATACAATATTTAAAATGAAAACATTTTTAACCGGCATAAACTTACAAATATTTCAATGAGAAGTGTGGCCCTGCTTTTGGCTGATAAAATAGTCAAGTTAATGAGGGTTGTTGCTGTGTGCTTTTTAGTCATTTCAGACTTAGGGCGACTCAGTCTAATGTTTAGGGAGGAGGGCTTTGTTGAGGCCACATCTGGCCACGGGCCTTAGCTTGGGGATCCCTGATCTAGGCCCTCTTGTGCAACTCTATGGTCAACCTCCAGCAGGCACTGACCATTAGGTAGCACTTGAAGACCTGGAGTGTCCTAGATCAAGCATATTAACCAAATCTTCAAATAATCAAAACCACAAAAGTGAAACCCGTGGACGTGGAGGACTAATTATACATGACTTATGCTGGCTAGACAGGTTGTTATTGTGCGTTTTTAAAGTTCTAATTCATGGCACATGTTACAACCTTTTTTTGTTAAGATCTGTTCAGAAGGTTGTGCTCTTGCCTTCCTCTAAGGCTGAGAGGTTGTCTACCAGCGGGTTTCCATGATAGAGTGAGGATTCCAAATCCTGGTATCCAGGAGTTCAACACTCATATCAAACATTACACTGCTTTTTATTAATGGTAAGACCATTTACACTGACAGATCTTAAAAGTACTCTGGTATCATAAATCTTCACCAGTTATTATGCCATGTACTCTGATGTCACCACATCTCTACCAGAGCAATACTAAACATGGGTGGCATCAAGGGGGAGCTGATTTAGTTAGGATCTCTTAGACAACAATTGGACTCTGCAATGCCACAGTAACAGAGGGGGTCCAAGATTAAACATGCTGACGGTACTCAATGGAATACCCTGTATTTGCTGTACACAAGAATGCCACTTTTTTTGTAAAACGGCACCACACATAGCTAGCATTACAAAACCCTCTGATTAGAAACACATCTATCTAATGAGGGGATGATTACAGATAGAAAGCTCTTCATGTTAGGAGGCTACTATTCTGTTTTCCTCCATGCCAGATAACTGAAGTCTCCTCACTCTTGCCATTTCAAATAGATATAAGGTAAGTCATAGCTATGTTCATCCAGGCCACTATTCCTGTTTTCCCTGCAATCTCGACTTTCTATTCTGAGAGTATACTAAAATTGGTGAATTGCAGCTGCTTGCAAACCCACTAAGTCAGGTTGAGCATCCCTTATCCAAAATGTTTGGCATCAGAAGTGTTTTGTATTTCAGATTTTTGGAGGTGTTTGGAATACTTGCATATGCATAATGAGATATCGTGGAGATGAGATACAAATCTAAACCTGGAATTCAGTAATATTTCACATACATCTCAGACACATAGCCTGAAAATAATTGTATATACAATATATTTAATAATGGTGTATATTGAAAACAAAAGTGTTCCTGTCTCAGCCAACCATGTCAACAATTTTGAGTTTTGGATGTCAGAATTCCAGATAAGGGATACTCAACCTGTACAACCACATGGAAGGTGTTTTTGCAATGGATTCTGAGCAGAAGGAAGATTTCCAGGCAGCCTCTGAAAACTTAAGTACTTCCATAATTCTAATTACTACTGCAGGAATCCAAATATTTCATAATATATATTTCATATCTTTCGTATCTATTTCATAGTTATATAAAAGGATTATTAGGGATCGTCAGTGGAATAAATGCCTTCAAATTAATGCCCTCTCCTTTCATCGCGTCACAAGAAACCATTGCATTTAAGGCACCATCCTATCTTATATAGTAACAACAACACATCACTCCTTAAGTATAAATGTTTAATACGTTTATTTTTTATCCCTCTCACATTTTGAGAGCATAAAAATCTTGTATTATTATTTTTAAAAAGGAAAGTTTGCCTTCAATAATAACCCATTTATCTAAATTGGGAACAGTATATGTCACAAGAAAATTGGAAAGTACAACATGAGTTTTTAAAGCTATTTAATTCTTTTGTTAATTCTCAGACACTTAAGAGAAAGTGATACAGAGGTTTCTGCCCAACAAAATTACTTCCCATTATTGTGTGAGATTATTTTTAATTGTTTTCAGCACAGGGACTAATCACTTATACGTTCCTTTGGATCCTTATGCATTCAAAGTGAATCAGAATCCAAAGAGACATTACAAATATGATAATATACATCACTAGGAAATATATTACTCACAGCAGAGCAATGGGTACTTTTCTTAAACAAGATATTATCATTAAAATTATTAGACTTGGCCAATGTATTTGCTATTTTTTGTGTATTCTTTAGGAATTTCAAAATATTCTTACTATTGTGATCATTGGCTGCTTTTATAATGTGGGTTATAAAGAGTGCTATACTATGCTGTATAGCACTTATCCCCTAACCATCCCAGTGTAAACTGCCATCTGCCTTATCCACTCTCCCTTCTACCCATGTCATTATCCTTGACATACTACACATACCTATATTACTTGTGCATGCAGTCATCTGTTTTCCTTGAAGGGCAGTAGTCCTTTAAAGCAAGAAAATAAATTTAGTTATGCATAAAGCCAGGAGATAGCTTCCCATCTCTGTGACAATTCTCAGTTCAAAGCCAGCAATTGGGTGCTGACTGACCCATTCTCTTCTTGCTATAAAGAGCTACTGATAATTGACTAATATGAGCTACAATCATGGCAGTAATCCTGTGTGCACTTACCTGGGCGTAAGCCCCACTGAATTCAGGAGGATTTATTTGTAATTAGGTACATAAGTAGCTACAAATGCTTCCTTCACACTTCTTCAGTTATGTCAACTATGATATATTACTATTTTGTAAAATGCCATATTGGTATTTAGGGAATATTCATTCTTGTTCCTCTTATTCACCAAACCACACTTCCCTTGACTCCACAGCATTGAGCCATGGTAGTTAAAGTGGTCTCAAACTGTATTACCTTCTATGAGTATGTAGGTTAATATACAAGGGCCCTTACACACAACCAAATAACTCAGAATATCAAGGCAGAAAACCCACGATATCTGCTTTGAACTGGATTATCTGAGTCCACACTGCCATATATCCCAGTTCAAAGCAGATAATGTGGGATTTTATTCAGCTATGTGGAAGTCTAAAAACTTTAGTCAAAAAGTCAACCTAAAAAATCTGTGTTGTCTTGTCCATGGATCTGCACCTTAATTCTTATTTTTAAAAAGGTAACCATCTCTTTTTCTGAGAAGAGTGGTGAATGGCAAGAACTGAGTCTGTCTCAGAAAAACTTTAGAATAAGCACTGATCTTTTCAACAGCTCTCCACTCTAGTGCACCTTCTAGCCTTTTCAAATGCTCAGGCGGGAAAAATGTAGTAGCGTTGCGTCCAGGGGTGGCTGACCCCAACGTGCATTGGTACTTTCCTCTCTCTAAGGAATAGCCCCTCAATTTATCCAGAGATCATATCACAATCCATAACTTTTGCCCCAAATCTTGCCATCAACTTAAACATGAGGTTGACTTATACTTGAGTATATACAGTGATTCTATAGTGTAGTTGTACTCTTAGGACTTCATCAGGATTTCATCACATAGGTAAATTTACCCATCGTATATGACATTTTCACCACAGTTTGGGGATACAGTGCACTGGATCTCATGAAATGATGTAGAGCTACTTCTGGTGAGACCCCATCCCCGAAATGTGCTGAAAGCTTCATACGATTCCCCTGCTGCCCACTGGATTCAGCATACTGCCTGGCAAATCTCCCTACTATTGCCCTCATTGGATGACTGAATGCGATGAGGTCCTTAGACTCAACGAGGCTTCATTTTAAGTAGACATGAAAAACAGTTGTACTGTCAGATATAAACATCTTCTCAATGTTGTTTCTGTAAACATCGAGAATGTAAGAAAACAGGAATACTCTGAGGAATTCCCCAATATTATCTACATTGCTCTTAAGCATTACAATTCCTTCTCTTATTACTTGCCCAGTAACTCCTGTGAAGTTTTGTTGATTAAAATTGGACTGATCTAGCAAGTTATCTAAGAGTCTTGGAGTACTAATTACACATAGCCACCCACTATCCTACACAAATATCAAGCCACACTGGGTTTTGTGAGATCTACTGCCAACTATGCCATAAATATGTATACATCAATTCAGGGGGTGCTGGAGGTTAAAACTTTGGATTTGTTTTAATGGTTTTTAACCGGGATTTTTAAAATACTGTTTATATTTAATCCTGTTTGAATGTTTGTATATTTGTATATTTAAATGGTTATGCTGATGCTTTTATGTTAAGCTGCTTTGAGTCTCCTTTGGGGGAGATAAAGCAGGGTATTAATAATAATAATAATAATAATAATAATAATAATAATAATAATAATAATAATAATACAGTAACAACAACAACAATAATAGCAGCTTGAGAAAGCCCCACTGAATTGAAAAAGACTTGATGAATACTTAAAATGGCATGGAAATCAATGAAACCTGTTGTAATAATGTCCTTGTGATTACAGTAAGGAATAAATCCACAAAGAGAAGAAAAAAACTAATTTGGTGAGAACCTCCCCCCCCCCCCCTCAGCACACACAATTGATTTTAGTGTATTATTTGTTACAGTGGGACAAATTCAAAAAATAAAAACTAATATTTTTTCCCTTTTGGAAGGAGTGAAATGTTTTTAAGAAAAGGTTTTATTCACTCAAAATCCTGGGATCTATGCACTTAATAAATGTACCTCTTCTGACTTACATACAAATTCAACTTAAGAACAAACCTACAGAACCTATCTTGTTCATAACTTGGGAACTGCCTGTATTCTGAAGTTAACTCTCTCGTTGTGTTAATATTTGAAAAAAGACTTACATAGAAGAAAATATTCTACTTATCATAGTGGCTTCTTTACTACTAAATTTTAGCTTTCCTCATTATAAAAAAGAAAACACAAACAAAACTTGAAAATTTTCTGACTGTTCCTACACTACATGTAGTCAAACCTGAAATAAAAGATCAAATTTATTGAAACAAAAACTAAAATGAGCTGCAGTTTCAGTTATTTTAGATGGGCATCAATAATATCTGGTAAAAAAAATCAAGGTAAAATATACCTTTTAATATGTAAATATTTTACTTAATTGCATCCCTTTGATTCGTAACGTAAATGAGTTTAAGGGACATATGGGGGAAGCAGACAGGGCTCAATTCAGGAGATGGAATCTCTTCTCTCTGGTGCTCCTAGAAGAGAAAAGAGAAACCAATAAGCATAGGCACACTGCCTTGTATTCTCTCCAGCCATGTCCCATAACTCATGTTCAGAACTGAATGATCTATTGACTTATGTAACTTTGAGACCTATGATTTTAACTACACCAGTGCTCCATCATCACAGCATACCATAAACCTCAAGCACTGTCCAGAGTTACCAAATCTGTGCTGCAAGGCACCACACCCAAGATTTACTCACTGGATTCACAGCATTTCATAAATTAATCCATGTATTGTTTATATACCTGCCACAAGGCTCAACAAACCCATACAAGAAATAACGCAGGCTTGCATACAAGGCCATATTTTCAAGCGAAAGCTCAGTTTGACCAGACTGTGTACCAAAAATTTTGAATACAATCCATTCTCCTAAGGCTACATTCCCAATTACCCTCAATAATCACAAAAGGGAAACAAGCCACAGATTGTCGGATCTTGCTTCAATCACTTTCACCCTGAAATGCTTTCTCCCAGCAGTTTTTAATTTTATGGGTGTAAACTTAAGGTTTCTTTTAAAGTAAACATGGTTCTAGGACACATGGCCATCATATATACATGTATGTAACTGAGTTTCAAGTTCTGGAAAGATTTCTATACGGCACTTCTAGAGCATGGCATAGTTCTCCAATGCAATTTTCATGGGACGAATACTTAAATCACATACTAACATTCTCATGTTCATTTTCCCCTTGTTTTATCTAATTGTATATAAAACCTCTGCAGGTTGAGTTTCTTCTAATCAAAATGCTTTGGATTTTTTTTTGTTTTGGATTTCACATTATGTTAGATTTTGGAATACCAAAATCCCAAACTTGGCTCCCATCTCCAACACATCTCATGTATATGTACATCATGAGATGTGTTGGAGATGGGATCAAAGTCTAAATATGAAATTCATTTGTGTTTCATATACATCTTATACACATAGCCTGAAGGTAAATGTTTACAGTACTTTTAACAATTTTGTTCAAGAAGCATAGTATGCATACTCTGAACCAACAAAAAGCAAAGCGCTCGCTATCTCAGCCACCTATATGGACGATTTGGGATTTTGAAGTATTTTGGAATTCTGAATAAGGCCGCTAAACCTGTGCTTATTTTTTTATGTAAATGTGTCTGCTATTCCTGCTAAGTTTTGATATAGAATATGATCACACTATTCAGAATAAATCCACTGAATAAAACATCCATTGGTCTATATGTGGATCACTTTGAGGCCCAAATATCCAATCAACAGAGTGATCTGGAGGGGGGAAGAGGGCAAAGTGAGTGTCAGGAACCTTTCAAGCATCTTTCTCCACGTTTTAATCTATTTCATGAATGAAAAACCCTTACCATTAAAACATTAAAAAGCAAACAAGCATACACGGAATGATATATTAAGGAATCGGCTACAAAACTCTAGCACTAAAGCAGCATAAAACCCTGCCTACCCCATGCTACTGTGACGACCGGAATATGGATAGCTAAAGAAAAATAGGATTACTGGGATCCTCATATTTTCCATTTCATTTTAGTTTCATAGACTGTTGGTAAAGGCTCGTGCGAACCTTGAATATAGAAAATTACTAGTTAAAGAAAGCCACATGTTAATGAAAATAGCTCTAGGACCATCCCCCGTCCCGCTCAACATGCTAGCTTTCTTGGGCCCCTTCTACACTGCCATATAAAATCCAGATTATCTGCCTTGAACTGGATTATATGGCAGTGTAGACTCATATAATCCAGTTCAAAGCAGATAATCTGATTATCTGCTTTAATAAACTGAATTATATGGCAGTGTAGATGGGAAGATTTTGAAAATTCCATATAATAATTTTGACATGGAACTATGAGGAGAGGCAGGTAACAAATGATAACTACTACTACTACCACTACTACATAAGAAAATAAGAGTTATGTTGAATCATCTCTATGCAGAGCTATCAAGTCCAATTATCCTGTTCATGCAGCATGCACCCAGATACTTATCCCAAATCCACAAAAATATCTGAATGTAACAGCACACATCCACACACAATCCTCTTTCTGTTCTTTGGCTTTCTCTGAGGCTTGTTGTTATTGTTGTGGTTATTATTGTATTTATTTATACACAATTTTTCTCCCTGGATTCAGACCCAAAGCAGCCCACATTAAAAAATGCTCTATATGCACGCACGCATGCGCACGCGCGCACACACACACACACACACACTAAAACAGAATTAAATATTACAAAAAAGCTTGAAATACGACAGGGAGAGTACCATGCTGGCCTCCATTTAAGCGAGTTCCAGCATCCAGAACCAGCCACCAGTAAATCTAATTCTCCATCACCACCATACCAAGGAAGAGATGCAAATAACTGAATGAAAAGGAGGATGAGGGATGACTTCATTGCATGTTGCCCATTCAAAGAAGAGATGACCAGCATGTGAGCAAGCAGAGGAAATAGAGCAGATTCTGCCCAATGAGCAGACTGGCTTGCAGCACCATTTAATAGTACCAAATTAGTCTTAAGTCCTTTCCTACTAGTAGCAACAAGGGCACATTAACAAGGAGAAGTTTCTTTGGGCTTCATAGGAAATCTGTATATATCCACACTAAACCAGCCCAATAATGATTAAATTACCATTGTTCTATTTTATGGAATCTTGGGATGTATAGTGTCGGATTTGGCATTCTCGGCAGCAGCTTCAAAAAAATGAATTTAAAATACAGTTGGCTTCTGTGTCCATGGATTCCACCCATCTATGGTTTGAAAATATTATCAAAACTTGATTTTGCCATTTTGCCAAAGTGTGTTTGTTGTTTGATCCACAAAGGCTCCTACATGGTTTGATGGGTCTGGATCAAATCTGGTACATATACTCATCGTGATCCAACTTAAAATCTGGAGCTGATAGGAGTTGAAGCCCATGAGCGGTACAATTTTATAAAAGTTACCTTTATATGGGAATGCATTTTCCAAGGTGATCATTCATAAAACTGAAAAACAAAAAAATGAGTATTTCTAATAAACACGGTTAAAAGTAATGGGTAAATGTAAGTAATATGAATTAATAACTATTATGATTGCTATTATTAATTTTATTAACAATTTCTTGTTATTATTATCTACATTTCCCTATAGCTTTTAATGGTGTTTATTGGAAATACTCATTTTTTTGTTTTTTGACCTTATGAATTATAACATTGAATTATTATTATATTATGACACAGCAAACAAGATAGATATGCTGGATTATTATTATTATTATTATTATTATTATTATTATTATTATTATATGCCTAACATGGGCAATGTCAGACATATATGCTAGTTTTATATTTTACTACAATTGGAATTGGGCATCCATACATGTGAGTATCCAGGGGCTTCTGGGACCAAATCCTAATAATACCAAGTGTCCTCTATCCATCTTATCACATTGAGAAATTTCCCAGTCATTGGACACTTTAGCCTTTTTAGGCATGGAAAGGCACTGAACTTATCACATGAGTTAAACTACTTCTGGCTGTCATGCATAACCCTCTGTAAGTTGAAAAGAGGCAGAGATCCTGAAAGGAGGGAACTCCGACAATCGACCTCATCACATTGAGAGAGGACTCTTCAGCCTCTTTTGATTATGAAGAGGCATGGAGCTCATCACATTTTCCATGGCCGAAAAGAGGCTGAAATGTTCTAAAAGGAGGGAACCCTGAACACGTGCCAGCAATCGTGTTCAGAGCGCCTACCTCTTATTACACTTTATTCACATGTTTACAATTGAAAAAGGTGGGATGGGAACCATCCAAGTTTCCCGTCTTGTTTCATTGCCCAACTGTCAGCAGTCTGTTGTATCCTATGGGATCTGATGCACAACCATAGGATCCAGGTTAAAACCAATTGTTTCCATGAGATCCTATTGATCAGCCTCAAACCCCATAGGATACAAGATACAGTGATCCAGGTTAAAACCATTGCTTTCCATGGGATTCTATTGATCTGCATCAAACTCAAAGGATTCCATGGAAAGCACCTGGTTTACCCTGTATCACTGCCTCTTGCATCCTCTGGGGTTCAGTGCAGAACAATAAGCTTCCATGGAAATAAATGGTTTTAACTTGGATCACTGTCTCTTCTATCCTATGGGCTTTGATGCAGAACCATAGTATCCCATGGAAAGCAAAGGTTTTAAACTGGTGTCCGTCTCCTTTAATGTAAGGGGCTTTGGGCAGGGCATGGGATCTCTTGCTTTTTGGATATTGTTGTTTCTCCCGATTAAAAAAAAAAAGTAATACTGACCTTGTGATGAATCTAAAAGGAATGCATTACCAGCTCTTTAAATTTCCACCTGTGAGTTTATGGCAGAAATCAGATGATATAAGAGGGGCGATTCTCTACCTTAAAGGGACGGTCACCTACGCTTTCCCCTCTCAATGGGATGAGGTATCTCAAATGCCACCATCTAGATCAATTGTTTTCAACCTGTGAGTCCCCAAGTGTTTTGGCCTACAACTCCCAGAAACCCCAGCCAGTTTACCAGCTGTTAGGACCCACTGATCTAGATATAATTGTATGAAGCAGCAGCCTAGTACAAACCTCCTCTTGTACAAATGATGTTATAGCCTCAGTTGCCTTCTTGGATTCTAGAGCTTGGCTGAATCTACACTATCAGGCCGGATCTACACTGCCCAACTGCATTATATAGGTCTAATTGGCAGTGTAGATCCAGCCATGGAGGCTGCCCCATTCAGATTGCTCCTCCTCGCAAAACAGGCCCTTTAAGGGCCCTATATCCCAGAATATCAAGGCAGAAAATCCCACATTATCTGCTTTGAACTGGGATATATGGCAGTGTGGACTCAGGCCCCTTTCACACAGCTGAATAAAATCCCACATTATCTGCTTTGAACTGGGTTATATGGCAGTGTGGATTTAGGCCCCTTCCACACAGCTGAATAAAATCCCACATTGTCTGCTTTGAACTGGAATGTATGGCAGTGTGGCCTCAGATAACCCAGTTCAAAGCAGATATTGTGGGATTTTCTGCCTGGATATTCTGGGCTATATGGCTATGTGGAAGGTCCCTCATAGCCTAGTTTAAAGCAGATACTCTGTGATTTTCTGCCGTGATATCCTGGGATACAGGGCTGTGTGGAAAGGCCTTCACTCTCCCCATCAGCTCTGGCTGCTGAAGCGAGACATCTTGCCGGCTGCTGCCCGCCTCCTCCCGCCAATTTCTTCCTCACCTGGCGCTGCTGCGGCTGCGAGACCAGGCCCCGGGCCCCGCGGGGAGGAAGGCGCCCTCCCTCCTCCTCCTCCTGGGCAGCAGCAGCCGAAGGAGATGCCCGGGGACCCCCCTCGCCGCCATGGCCGGGATCAAAGAGGATCTCCCTTCCCCAAAGCAGGCAGGCGGGCGGGCTGCCTGGCTGCCTGGCTGCCTCCGCCTCCTTCCTGCGCCTCCCTTAGCAGCAGCCTTCCTCGCAGGAATGGAGGGATGCGCGCCCCCGGGGAGGTTGGTTGCGCGCCTCCGAGACCTGGCGTGACCCCAAGGCCAGCTCTAGATCTGGCCAGCAGCAACTCCCATCAGCCACAGGCTTGGCCAGCTGCCACTGCCATCAGGCCACATCTGCTTGCCTGCAACTCCCATTAGCCACAGATCTGGGCAGCTGCAATTCCAATAATAATAACAATAATAATAATAATAATAATAATAATAATAATAATAATAATAATAATAATAATAATAATAATAATAATATGCAATTAAGGCCAAGATTGAAAAATCAGCTGATGACCCAAAATGCAGACTGTGCAAGGAAACCGACGAAACCATTGATCATATCCTCAGCTGCTGTAAGAAAATTGCACAAACAGACTACAAACAGAGGCACAACTATGTGGCCCAAATGATTCATTGGAACTTATGCCTCAAGTATCACCTCCCTGCAGTTAAGAACTGGTGGGATCACAAACCTGCAAAGGTTGTGGAAAATGAAAACGCAAAGATACTGTGGGACTTCCGAATCCAGACTGACAAAGTTCTGGAACACAACACACCAGACATCACAGTTGTGGAAAAGAACAAGGTTTGGATAATTGATGTTGCCATCCCAGGTGACAGTCGCATTGAAGAAAAACAACAGGAAAAACTCAGCCGCTATCAGGACCTCAAGATTGAACTTCAAAGACTCTGGCAGAAACCAGTGCAGGTGGTCCCAGTGGTGATGGGCACACTGGGTGCCGTGCCAAAAGATCTCAGCCGGCATTTGGAAACAATAGACATTGACAAAATTACGATCTGCCAACTGCAAAAGGCCACCCTGCTGGGATCTGCACGCATCATCCGAAAATACATCACACAGTCCTAGACACTTGGGAAGTGTTCGACTTGTGATTTTGTGAAACGAAATCCAGCATATCTATCTTGTTTGCTGTGTCATACAACGTCGTTGTGTCAATAATAATAATAATAATAATAATGCAGTAGAGTCTCACTTAGCCAAGACTCGCTTATCCAAGGTTCTGGATTATCCAAGGCATTTTTGTAGTCAATGTTTTCAATATATCATGATATTTTGGTGCTCAGTTCGTAAATACAGTAATTACAACATAACATTACTGCGTGTTGAACTACTTTTTTTGTCAAATTTGTTGTAATGTTTTGGTGCTTAATTTGTAAAATCATAACCTAATTTGATGTTTAATAGGCTTTTCCTTAATCCCTACTTATTATCCAAGATATTCGCTTATCCAAGGTTCTGCTGGCCCGTTTAGCTTGGTTAAGTGAGATTATACTGTAATAATAATTATAAAGTTGCTGTGAGTTTCCCCGGTGGTGCAGCCGGTTAAACCACTGAGCTGCTGAACATGCTGACCAAAAGGTCAGCAGTTTGAATTCAGAGAATAGGGTGAGCTTCTGCTGTTAGCCCCGGCTTCTGTCAACATGGCAGTTCGAAAACATGCAAATGTAAGTAGATCAATAGGTACCACTCCAGGGGGAAGATAACAGTGCTCCATGCAGGCATGGCAGGATGAGAAGGGCAGAAAATAAATGTTTTAAATAAATAAATAGTCCCAAACACTTAGGAAATGTCTGACCTGTGATCCAATACAAAAGCCAGCATAGTGACCTTGTTTGCTGTGTACTAATCCTATTGTGTATCTAATTATTATTATTATTATTATTATTATTATTATTATTATTATTATTATTAATTTACTAGAAAACTTTCATGGCTAGAATCACTGGGTTGGTGTGAGATTTTTGGGCTGTATGGTTATATTCTGGAAGCATTCTCTCCTGACATTTCACCTGCATCTATGACAAGCATCTTCAGAGGTTTGTTCAGAGGTCTGTTGAAAATGAGGCAAGTGGTGTGTTTGTGTTTCTTTTCTCAACCTGACACAAATAGAATGAGTGATGGAAGGAAGGATTTGTAGTTTGTTTTGGTAAACAGGCAACATGGGGACACCTAAGAGCCTTTTCACTTTATGTCAGTGGTTCTCAACACACACAGAATGTCCAGGATGGAAGAAAGAACCCTTGTCTGTGTGAAGCTAGTGTGAATGTTGCAATTAGCCAGCTTGATTAGTATTGAGTAGCCTTGCAGCTGTTTGGGAGGTGTTAAATGGCACTTGATTGTTTGCTGTCTGGAGTTCTCCTGTTTCTGTTTCTTTATTTACACAAATAGAATGAGTGATGGAAGGAAGGATGTGTAGTTTGTTTTGGTAAACAGGCAACATGAGGACACCTAAGAGCCTTTTCACTTTATGTCAGTGGTTCTCAACCTTCCTAATGCTGCAACCTCTTAATACAGTTCCTCGTGTTGTGGTGATCTCCAGCCATTAAATTATTTTTATTGCTACTTCATAACTGTAATTTTGCCACTGTTATGAATCGTAATGTAAATATCTGATATGCAGGACGTATTTTCACAAATTTGGCACAAATACCCAATTCACCAAAATTTGAATACTGGTGGGTTTGCTGGAGGATTGATTTTGTCATTTCAGAGTTGTAGTTGCCGGGATTTATAGTTCACCTACAATCAAAGAGCATTCTGAACTCCACCAACGATGGAATTGAACCAAGCTTGACACACAGAACTCCCATGACCAACAGAAAATACTGGAAGGGTTTAGTGGACATTGACCTTGAATTTTGGAGTTGTAGTTCACCTACATCCAGAGAGCCCTATGGATTCCAAACAATGATGGATTTGGACCAAACCTGGCACGAATTCTCAATATGCCCAAATTTGAACACTGGTGGAGTTTGTAGAAAATAGACCTTGACATTTGGGAGTTGTACTTGGTGGGATTTATAGTTCACCTACAGTCAAAAAGCCCCTTGAACTCCACCAAACGATAGAATTGGGCCAAACTTCCCACAAAGAACCATGACAACAGAAAATACTGGAGCAATTTGGGTTCCTAAGACCATCAGAAATATTTGTTTCCTGTTGGTCTTTGGCGACTCTTCTAAAAAACCCCTCGCGACCTCCCCTCAGGGGTCCCGACCCCTAAGTTGAGAAACACAGCTCTATGTAATATAGTGCTATAATTCATTTATTGTTATTGTTGTTGTTGTTGTTGTTATTATTATTATTATTATTATTATTATTATTATTATTATTATTATGTTTATTTATGCCTTGCTTTCTCTTTCTGCAAAGGAGACTTAATCTAGCTTACATTAAAAACATTCCAATACAATTTAAAATCCAAAAATGTGCAAACATTAAAATAGAATTAAACACATGCTATTAATTAAAAATTAACAGCTAAGACAAATTGCAACAATAGTCAACAAGCAATGGTAAAAAAGGAACAAACTTTTGAAATAGGAGGCAGTTTAGCATTAAACATAGCAAAACAATCCAAATCGGCAGGTTAAAATTAAAGCTCTAAAACTGTAGTGACAAAATTTCATTTTTTTTAATTGAAAGCTAACTTTGAAAAGTAGATTTTATGGAAGCTGGCATTGAAACAGTTTATTGCAGATCTCTTGGAAGAGAAGTCAATAAGGTATGGTAGTGGTAGCTCATAGTCCTGTATATTTAACACAGTGATTCCCCTTCCCCGCAAGTTTTATTCCAAACCTCAAAGACCTGGTTCAGCAACTCTCCAAGGCGCTGAACCAGACCTTTCAAATAGAGCCAGACTTCAGATATTTCCCTTATACAGGTATTCAAAAGCCATGATGGCCTCATTTTCCCATGACATGGACAATTGAAAAGGCGACTGAAAAGCCACATCTAATAAATGAATTTATTCTCATAATAAGAAAGCAGACAGAACTCTGAAGCTGATCTTTAGGCAAGTGCAGGCTCATCCAGGAGAATAATGTGGGTAATTTGGGGGAGATTGGGGACCTTTCCTATTAAACAATTATAGTTTTATAGCCCACTAACTGGCATAGCAAAATCTTATGAAATCTTGGCATTTGCAGTTTGTTGTTGTGCACCTTTGAGCTGTTTCCAACTTATGGTGACCCTAAGGCAGGGGTCCCCAAACTAAGGCCCGGGGGCCGGATGCGGCCCTCCAAGGTAATTTACCTGGCCCTCACCCTCATTTATAATATAATATTTTTATATCAGTTTTAATACTATAATATATTGTATATGCATATAATATTGATAATAATATTATCATTTTATACAATACAATACTAACAATAATATCATATAATAATATTAATTATATGTTATATATTACATATAATATTACAGTATAGTGGTATAGTTCAATATAGTATAATGCTAATATTGTGCTATGCTAATAATATAATATATTGTATGTACATACAACTGCTCTGAGTTCCCTTCGGGGTGAGAAGGGTGGGATATAAATGTAGTAAATAAATGTAGTAAATGATTTTGGACTTAAATAAATAATTCTGGACTTAGGCTCACCCAAAGTCTGAAATGACTTGAAGACACACAACAACAACAACAACAACAACAACAATCCTAATTAACCTGACTATCTCATTGGCCAGAAGCAGGCCCACACTTCCTACTGAAATCCTGATAGATTTATGTTGGTTAAAATTATTTTCATTTTTAAATATTGTATTGTTCTTTCATTGTTATTGTTGTTGTTTTGCACTACAAATAAAATATGTGCAGTGTGCATAGGAATTTGTTTGGTTTTTTTCCCCAAATGATAATTCGGCCCCTCAACAGTCCGAAGGATTGTGGACCGGCCCTATGCTTTAAAAGTTTGGGGACCCCTGCCCTAAGGTAAACCTTTCACAGGGTTTTCATGGCAAAAGTACTCTATCCTTCAAAAGATCTTTAATTTAGATTCAGTGTATAACCACTAGATGTCAGCAGATGAGAATGAGTGAACTGGAAAATTGCAAAGCGGAATTTCCCAGTTTCAGACTTGCTAAAAGAAAAGTCTACATGAATTTGAGGTAGCCACATAGCTCGCGTAGTCTTAGCTCTCATTTCTGAACAAATATGGCTAGGATCAGACTAAAATAGTATAAGAATGTCACATACTTCAAAAAGCAAACATTTAAACATTTAATATTCTAACACTCAGGCAATATTTTCTGTTCCAGGGATAATAGAATAATAGAGTTATAGAATAATAGAATAATAGCCTTCAAGCCCAACCCACTGCTACACAAAAAAAGCACAATCAAAGTACTCGACAGATGCCCATCCAGCCTCTGCTTAAAAGCTTCCAAGGAAGGAGTTTCCACCACACTCCAAGGCAGAGAGTTCCACTGTTGAACAACTCATATGGTCAAGAAGTTCTTCCTAATGTTCAGGTGGAATCTCCTTTCCTGTAATTGGAACCCATTTCTCCGAGTCCTAGTTTGCAGAGCAACAAAAAACATGCTTACTCCCTATGGCATCCTTTCACATATTTATGCATGGCTATTATTCCTCTCAACCTTATTTATTTATTTACAGTATTTATATTCCGCCCTTCTCACCCCGAAGGGGACTCAGGGCGGATCACATTATATACATATAGGGCAAACATTCAATGCCCATATACACATAGAACAGAGACAGACAGACACGGAGTCTAATTTAACCTTCTCCTGAGGGGATGTTCGATTCTGGCCACGGGGGGAGCAGCTGCTTCATCATCCACTGTGACCGCACTTCCTCATTCCAAAGTCGTAAATTAGTTAAATTTGCCTCCCCACTTTATAAGTGGTACCTTATTTCCTACTTGATAGATGCAAATATCTTTCGGGTTGCTACGTCAGCAACGAGCAGGGGCTATTTTTTATTTTTAATTGACGGGTGCTCACCCCGCCATGGGCTGCCTCGGACTCATGACCTCATGGTCAGAGTGATTTATTGCAGCAGACTGCTCACCAGTCTGCGCCACAGCCCGTCAACATTCTCTTCTGCAAGCTAAACATACCCAGGTCTTTAAGGCGCTCCTTGTTCTCCCTCTTCCTTCCGCAAAGTCCCTCCCTCTCCCTTCTTTCCCAAGTATCCCCTCTCCTACAGAGCCCTGTGGCTTTTTGTCCAGGGCATGGCTTAATCATAGCCTTTCGGTGGGGGAGGGGTGGATCCATTTTGCTCCCGACCAGAAAATTCCTGAGGATTCTATATTGAATTTGTATTTTTCCCCTCAAATTAATTAATTAATCAATCTAAAATATTACTTGTTCAATATAAAGGGTGAAATCCTCATTATTATTATTACAATTCTAGTTCCCTGTTTTACTATTTCTCTACCCAACTAATCCAATTAACCCTTTATATTGCTTGATAAATTAATAATTTTAATAATAATAATAATAATAAAATATGCAGACTGTGGAATGAAACCAACGAAACCATTGATCATATCCACAGCTGCTGTAAGAAAATCGCACAGACAGACTACAAACAGAGGCACAACTATGTGGCCCAAATGATTCATTGGAACTTATGCCTCAAGTACCACCTCCCAGCAGTAAAGAACTGGTGGGATCACAAACCTGCAGAAGTATTGGAGAATGAGCACGCAAAGATACTGTGGGACTTCCGAATCCAGACTGACAAAGTTCTGGAACACAACACACCAGACATCACAGATGTGGAAAAGAAAAAGGTTTGGATCATTGATGTTGCCATCCCAGGTGACAGTTGCATTGACGAAAAACAACAGGAAAAACTCAGCCGCTATCAGGACCTCAAGATTGAACTTCAAAGACTCTGGCAGAAACCAGTGCAGGTGGTCCCGGTGGTGATCGACACATTGGGTGCCGTGCCAAAAGATCTCAGCCGGCATTTGGAAACAGTAGACATTGACAAAATTACGATCTGCCAACTGCAAAAGGCCACCCTACTGGGATCTGCGCGCATCATCCGAAAATACATCACACAGTCCTAGACACTTGGGAAGTGTTCGACTTGTGATTTTGTGAAACGAAATCCAGCATATCTATCTTGTTTGCTGTGTCATACAATAATAATAATAAAACATTTATAAGTAGATAAAAGGTGTGTAGTAGAGAGAAATGTAGTAAAGTTGTAATGGAAAAGTTAAAAACGGATAAGAAATATGCTTAAAGATGTTCTTGATTTTTTTTTACTGTCAGATTGTATACAATATATGTCTAAGCATTCCTTTCCGAGTGATTGCAGACTACCGCCTTAATGGTCTGCTCCAGAATCTTTCCCGGTATTGATGTGAGGCTGACTGACTAGACGGTAATTGTTTGGATCTCATTTTTCCCCTTCTTAAAGATGACATCCCCCCCCCCCCTCCCAAGTCTGCTGGGACCTCTCCTATTCTCCAAAGATTATTGCCATTGGTTCTGAAATGACTTCTGCTAGTTCCTTCAATACCCTTGGATGTAGTTCATCTGGCCCTGGAGACTTGAATTCATTTACAGTAGATAGGTATTCCTGGACTACTTCTTTACCTATTTTGGGTTGCATTTCCCCTATTACCTCTTCAACTTCATACTGGTCCATTTGAACACCAATCTGCCTTTGGAAGGAGACTGAGGCAAAGAAGATGTTGAGCACCTCTGCCTTTTCTCTACCCCATTAGCATTTCACCACCTTCTCTACGCAGAGGCCCTGCCGTTTCCCTTTCCTTCTTTTTTCTACTGACATAACCAAAGAACTCCTTTTTATTGTTTTTAATCTCTCTGGCAAGTTTGAATTCATTTTGTACCTTAGCCTTATGAACCTTTTCTCTACATGTGTTGATTATTTGTTTGATGTCTTATGGCGATTCATGCAGTCATGCCAGCCACGTGACCTAGGAGATGTCTATAGACAACGCCAGCTCTTTGGCTTAGAAATGGAGATTGCCATTGCCAGAAGGCATAGAGAGTTTCATCTATGCTGACGATCGTGTCATCACTGCTCAAGAGGGAGTTTTGAAATGGTTGAACAGAAGCTCTCTGAAGCTTTAGGTGCTCTTACTGCCTATTACAGGGAAAACCAGGTGACCTCTAATCCATCTACTTATTTTATCTACTTGGGTGCCAAATCCATGTTTTTACACACTCTCTCTCTCTCTCTCTCTCTCTCTCTCTCTCTCTCTCTCTCTCTCTCTCTCTCTCTATATATATATATATATATATATATATATATATATATATATATATATATATAATGTTTAGAGTGTTAATTTAATTTCTGTCTGTATTTTCTGATGTAATTTTATTTTGTTTGCTGTTTTATCCGGGCTTGGCCCCATGTAAGCTGCCTTGAGTCCCTTCGGGGAGATGGAGGCAGTTTATAAAAATAAATTATTATTATTATTATTATTATTATTATTATTATTATTATTATTATTATCTAAAATGCAAATGTGTGCATTTCACCTTCAGAACAGACAAGCATCTTGAGCTCTGAGAATTACCTGGGAAGGAATCCCAGTTGAGCATTGCAGCATACCAAAATACTTGGGAGTTACCCTGGACCGTGCCCTGACTTACAAGAAGCACTGCTTGACTATCAAGCAAAAAGTGGGCGTTAGAAATAACATCATATGGAAGCTGACTGGCACATCCCAGGGATCACAACCAGACACAGTGAAGACATCTGCCCTTGTGCTTTGCTACTCTGTTGCTGAATATGCATGCCCAGCCAGCAATGAAAGAACCAAGGCATTGACATCTCCGGCCCATCCCCTGTTCAGTTATCAGCCAGCACGCCAATGCCTTAAATCAAGAAATCAATGCCTTAAATCTAAGATCTACAGGGATACTCACACGAACACCTCAGCAAGCAAGAGTCCAAAAGTGGCAGGCTAAAATCTGGAACCTCAATCAGTGGCTGACACCGGATGAGAGACTCCCTCCTGAGAACACAGAAGATTGGGTGACTTGGAAGGTGCTGAACAGATTGCGCTCTGGCACTACAAGATGCAGAGCCAACCTTAAGAAATGGGGCTACAAAGTGGAATCCATGACATGCAGGTGTGGAGAAGAGCAAACCACAGACCACCTATTTCAATGCAGCCTGAGCCCTGCCACATGCACTATGGAGGACCTTCTTACAGCAACACTAGAGGCACTACAAGTGGCCAGCTACTGTGCAAAGGACATTTAGTATTATGCCAAGTTGTTTAAAAAAACTTTGTTTATGTTTGTGTTTTCAAATACATTGCAACTTGTACCCTCAGTTCGCTTCTGACACGATAAATAAATAAATAAATAAGAATATTACCTGCCCAAGGCATTTGTGGATATGGTTAGAATGATCTTGTTGCAAAGACTGATGAGTTCTTTTGGATTGTTACTGATACAACCTCTTATTATATTACAGGGAATAGCTGTGTTACTCTGTTGCAACCAAACAGCGACAATGGAGTGTATTGTGGCAGTTTAACTACTAGCAAGCTTAATCTAAAATATGCTTTCTTGAATGGCTGCCCACTTCATCAAAGATATGGAATATTAACCTGACGAGGCAAATATTTGTACACATGTATGCGAATATATAAGTGGCGGTCTATTCCAACTACAACCCTTACACTGTAAAATATGGAGTATTGTTCTCAAAAGCTTGTGCCAAATAAAGCATGTTAATATTTAAGATGCTATAAAACTTTTTGTGTGTGTGTATAACTCTGCTACCGCCCAAGGTAAGATCTGAAAGGGGAACTAACTTGGACAATTGCCTGTTGACTCTTGGCATCTACATACCCCTCCACAAGAAACCCGCTTCCACAGCAAACTGAAAATTAGGATGCCAGGAAACTTATTTGCAGATGAAGCCAGCATCAATGTCTGAATCTAATTGGCCATGCCATCGAGGCTCTTGACAATCCAATGGATTGTCAGCAATGTCACCAGAGTAAAATTATGTCCCAGTGAAGAGAAGTCACGTGGTGTCTAAACATGATTCACTAGAAGATAAACTACCCACACCCTGATTGATACTTTCAAACCATTATTTGCTGACTAGGCTTTGTTTTGACTTGTATAATATCATTCAGATGGAGCCTGTGCTTAATTATGTGCCAGGCAATGGCTTGTTGAAGTTATTTGGATCAATTTAGCATAGCTTTGACTGTGATGTGTTATCTGGCATCGCGAAGACTACTAGTTGTTATCTGTACACAAGTTAAAGATGCTTGTGGAGGAAGTTCTGGCCAGGATAAAGAATTCTTTTTTGGAGGAGAAGTGAATCTTGTTTGTATCTTGTACATTGTTTGCTTGTTCCTCAAAATAAACAAGGAGGCTCTAGTTCATTTTAGAGCCAAACAAAACTAGACTCTTCCATCTATCTTTGAAACCTCATCCAAGTTGTTCATAAATGGTGAAAGAAGAAGATTAAGGCAGAGATTGACTGATCTTTGACTGATAGCTCTACCAAAAAAAAAAGCTGGGCATAACATTTTTATTTTAACTCCTCAAAATGTAAAAGTACCTGGCATACACACTCTATCTTTCCTTACTTCATGTTCGACAGGTCTCACATCCTCAGAAGGGCCTCTTACATCCACAAACTTGGTCTACTCCAGAACTTTCCAAACATGTTATAGTGACACACTTTTTAAACAGCACAGTAATTCAGTATAATTAGTTAAACCAATCCCTTACAAGAGATATGAACATACATAAATTGTCATAATGGAATGTTATGTAACAATGTATCTCATGAAAACCTTTCATTCATAGTTTATTGCTTATTTCTCATAGACTCAAGAAGTTTCTTGTTATGGTCACACAACACACCTACACACTGCAGACAACACACGAATGTGTCACGAAACACAGTTTGGAAAGCTCCGATCTAATTAATAAAAATGGTGTCAGTGTTTTAGTATTTTTTTCCCTCCTCTGCTATTGCCAAAGGAAAGACCTGAGGTTTTGGAAAATTAGGTGAGATGGCTTTGGGCTTGGCCGCAAGGTGAAGAGAAAAGTGTTAATAAAAGCTGACACAACCACAGCTCTGAACCTGCTGCTGAGATGAATACTGCCTACTCCTGTGCACAACTTTTCCTAGCTCTGGTTGATGTGCCAATCAAAGTCTGTTGTTTGGATTAAAAGTATAATGAACTCTTTTAAACTAACATGTTGTGCAGAATCTGTGTGACTGAACCAACATTTGTTTTGTCACTATGCAAACGAATACTGATAAATTAAACATTTTGTGCATCCATCCATGCATCTGTGGATTATTATTTCTTCTACAAATGACACTGTCTGGGAAATTTTTCACTGCTTGGGATAAACAATGATTGTTTATTCAGAAAAGTAAACACAGCAATTGCAGCAAACTGCCAAGACAGACAGCGTGGCTGTTACTTTCAAAAGCCAATGTGGTTTGAATATTGGACTAGGAGCGCACCAGTGAAAGTTTTGTTTGGCCAGACATTGGATGGGATTTCAAATTCCAGATTTCTCATACTGATTGTCAGATTCTTAGAACTGTAATCAATCAATCAATCAACTCAAGATTTTTGCAGCCTCATGAAAATAGATGGAAGCACTCATCAAAAGAAGAGAATAGCTGCTCCTTACATAGGCTAATATTTCACTATATATGATTTGGCCATAATCCAGCTATATCTCACGCAACTAATTACAGCTAAGAACTGGAAGGTCTGGATGGGAATATGTAGCTATACCTTGAATGAATATCACAATGCATCTGGTTATGCAACAATAACATATACAAGCTGCTGCTTCTGTGTATCAATCCCTCTTGGTAAGCAAAGCAGTTTTGCACAATCCAGATGCTGCCTATTTGCCTAGAACACAGATCATGTTGCTTACAAAATTCTGCTTTCCAGAAATGGCATAATATATTGTTAGCCAATGAATAACATCTTGTAGATTCGCCATAGTTTGTTTTAAGAGTGATCATCTTCCTCGCCACAAGTGTACAAACACTAGATGAGCTAGTCACCGACCCAACCAGTTTCAACATTTCTTGCTGCTATTTTTCCATGCTCTTGCAAGAAAACCCAGAACAAGTTCCCGGAATTGTACACAATCTAATAAGAAGGTAAAATCCCATGGTTGCACAATGGAATACTTCACGTGTGCTGGATTCTTTCCCACTAAAAGGAAGCTGAAGTGATGTGCATATGGCAATGCAAAGGAAGAAAAGGATGATTACTATAAAGGATATCCAACTAAAAATTCAAACATTAGTGGATCAGGGCACTACCTATGAGAACATTTTTCATACCTCAATGAAGAACTGCATGGGAACCATATCTTCCTTTCACATCAATGTGAATTTTACAGAAGTACTTTGCAGTATCTGATTGATTCACTAGGTTATGGGTACAAGACCTCAATGAAAGTGGGGGAAAAGTAAATTTTTAAAAAGCATTTTTTTAACTGAAAAAAAACAACTCTCTAGGAATGGCTAGGTCTTCCAGTGCAACTCCCCTGTCAATATTTGCAGGAAGATGGCCATGGAGTTGTGCTGCAAAACCTAGAGAAACCAACAGATCAAAACCATGAATAATCAAATCCACAAAAGTGAAACTCACTAAAGTGAATGGATAACTGCAGTAGCAATAGAATGAATCTCGTTGTTCCCATGTCAGTGGGAATTTGAATGTCTTTAGGGTTTTAGTCTAAAGGAATTGTTCAAGTGATTAAACAATCTGAGGGCTAAGGTCTGGCCTTAGATAGTTGCTTTAAAATTTGGGCTAAAACTCAGTGCAGATTCACTGTTCTACTGATAACCACAAACGCCCACCAACCACTGGAAGAGTGAAATGTTAGTACTTTGCTTTTATTCTTTCAGAGTCACTGTCTATGATAACCGCCACCCCAGCTTTCAAATTGATTTGAAAACGCAGCGGAGAGTTCCATAGATTGCTCACCAAAGGAACGGAACGGGACCGCAGCAGACTATTATTAAGAGATCTTTTTTATTTTCACTTTCCCCTTCCCTGAACTATGTAACAAATCCCCCCAATAAAAGTAGCATTTATTTTAACAATAACACTCTCTATCTGGTTATTTTGTATCTTTTCTCTGACTCCCTCCTTTGCATGAAATCTCTCTCTCTCCCTCCCGTCCTTTTAACTCCGGTTGAGGTTTCTCCGCCATAGATTAACATGGCAGACGATACAAATTGGCTCATATCTCTATCAAAATTACCCCTAGAACGCTCCTCTTTTAGTCCTAACCCTTTCTAAGGCTCCTGACTCGAAGACAACCAGCAGAACCGGAATCGGTCCAGTTTTCGGCACCTCAACAGCTGACTGTCAAACGGGACCGACGGCTCCTTTCAAGCCAAGCTGCTGCCTTATCCCGGACTTTCCTCTCCCCGCAGCCCGCGGAATGGGTTTAAGAGATCCCTAGCCCCTTTCTGTGAACTGGGGATGGGGGGGGATCGCTCTCTCGCTGGGGAGACATAGTTCTCCAAGGACCCTCACCCTCTACAGCTGTCAGGGGGTGCCCGGACGGGTGCCCTCCACGTTTCATTCATACTTTCTTGATTTTGTGAAGGAGAAGAACACTCTTCCCCAGACCTACCCCTGGACTTATGAAAACCTATACTTCCAAAGACTACAACCCACACGTGCCCCTTCCCCATGCCATCTCTATGGATTCCTTATGAACTCTTTTTCCTCATGTATTTGTGAATTTTCATATTCTATGTACCTGGACACCCTCATGACCCACTGTTGTATGAATTTCCATATTGGGTTCCCCAGATGTTGTAAACCTCATTCTTATCAAATGTTTTCAGTTGATTATATCATCCATGGTCCCCCTTTGTGCAATGTAACCCCCCTCTATGGATTCTCCCTTTGAAATCTACCTATCTGCCTATATGTATTTATACTCTTTGGGATCCCCGGAAAATATGTGTTTTTCCCAGCTGGGTTTATGTTCCAACTTTATTTTAATTTTCATTTTATCCCATATAATTGTCAAATCATGAAATCAAATGGGAAATATTATGACCCCAACGTGAACCTTAGTCCCATGACCCAGACCTCCCCTTCCCAAAAACAAAAGGATAATCTACCACAGTTTAATCCAATCTCATTCCGATCGCATGGACAATATAGGGCGAGTCACCCAAATTCCTAAAGGTGACTCACCCCCAGGGCAAACATTGTCATATCCCAGGCCAGGACGCCGCAGGAAGGCACCCTGTGGGGCCGTCAATGACGGCTCATCACCACCCATCACCACTTCCCGTCTGACACCCCAAGGCATATCTAAAATCTGAGAACGTGACAGGACCCCGGACACCCTTGATGGGTGCCATTAATTCCTTTAGAAATCGGCCGGGTCAGGATTAATCCATCCGGTCACTTCATTGTTTCAATAGCTCCCGCCTCCTCCTCTCTGATTGGCCCGAGGGGGGACAAAAAGCGGCTCCCCATTGGGCCAGCAGAGCAAGGCGGGAAACGAAAGCCCGCCTCGTTCAAACTCTCAGCCTATCCACGATCAGATGGGCGGGGGAGCGGGGCGGGAAATTCAAAGGGCTGTCAGACCGAAACATTGTATAAATATGGCTTTATTTGAAACATGTGTTACGCTAGTAGATTGAATGATCGCTATTAGCGTCCTTTTCAGCTGAATCGCTTAATAAAAACTCCTTGGCGGATTTTCCTTCAACTTGGCGGACCTTCTTCATTTCAGGCTTCAGGTTGTATTGCGGCTTATATTCTTCTTTTGGCTTCGCCAAGGTCCGTTCCCTCAGGACCGGATCGGCTCTCTCCTTAAGGGGCCCGATCCCCCAGAAACGCGGTCGACAACATAATTTGGCTTTACCACGAAGGGACTTGCTTGGAAGTTCCAAAGATCAATTTCTAGGCTAAAATTCCAAGCGGCGACCTTGGTCCAGATATTCTGGGACAGGTTGGGGAGAGAAACGGCTGCAAGGAGGGCCCTCCGACCAACAATTTGACCTTATTTCACATCCAAATTTCCCTGGCAGCCCCTTTCTCTCTCCAGATCTGATTCAGGGTACTGAACAAAGGAGCCAGATAGGAGGAAGCAGATTTTTAGCTCCTCGAAGGAAAGGCGCCAACGTGAAACAGGGGACGCCCTGTAAAAAATAAAAGGGAACCGGCCCCGTTGTTGAGACCCAGGTGGGAGGAGCCCTGGAGGTATTGCACTTCAGATCAGGGCTCGGTAACAAATTCCTGGTGAAACACGGGAACATCTGGCGCTCGGGGGACGTGTGAGAACAGTCTGGCTTGTAAGATTACAGGTTCAAGAATCGCGGGGTAGGGGAACGGTTGTGTTCCCGGGGCACCTGCGGATTCCACGGACGCCAGCCATTCAGTCTTGGTGAAGGGAACTCTCGGAAGGACGAGCGGCACCTAGCCGGTTGGGTGAGTCGTTACTCCGTTAACTGTCAGGTACTGGGCAGGGGTTGAGCCAAGAATGGGTGTTTGTTCAGCACGTCCAGGGTGTCCCACCCCAGCAGACATCCCCAGGGATTCTCCACTGGGCAAGATCCTGGCCGATTGGGGTGGGTTTGCATCGAAAAACATGGTGCAGGCCAGGTTGGTCCAACTCAGCAAGCGTAAGTGGCCCCTCGTGGCCCTTGAAGGGGGAGTCGCTTGGCCTCCACATGGCAGTGAGGATGAGAGTCTCATTTTGAAACTCCAGAGCCATTGCCATGGGGAGGGCAAGTGGACCCAACTTGCTTATGCTGCAATGTTCATGGCCTTAAGCCAGAGGGAGAGTGGAAGGGGAGAGGGGGTCCAAGTCTTCCCATGCAGGGACGTGGGCTCCAAACCTACCCTCCTCAAAAGCTCCTCTCTAGACCTACTTCCCCTCCCGCCTCCACCAGAAGAGGAACTTCTGGAGACATTTGCTTGTCCCCCACCTTACCAACCCCAACCCCCATCCCTTGCCCCACCTCCTCCCCGACTTTCTCCTCCTGTTCTGAGTCTGGCACCGAGCCAGAACTCCCAGATTGACCCCTCAAGGGAACCTCTGCTTCCCGGGATCCCCACTCTCCCAGATTCACTCTCCCAACCCCCTACCGTTTCGCCCCATCTCCCCTCCGCTTCCCAACCTCCCATTCCCTCTCAGCCCCCCCAATCCTCTCTTCTCTCTCCCCCTCCCAACCCCCCCATTCTCCAATCCTCTTCTCCCTCTCCTTCTCAATTTCCTTTTCCATTCTTTAATGGCTATCTCCCATACACGCTACCCAGAGGATCACCCTTCCCGATCCCAGACCCTCTCGCCTCTCAGACTTTCCACCCTCTATTACTCCCCTCTGCGCCTCCTGCAAGGACCCCCCCCGTCTCTTCAGCACCCCCAGCTTCTCAGACCCCCCCACCAGTCTCCCTAGCGCCCGAAAGACCCAACCTCAGCCGTCCCCCTTCTACTCCCTCATCAGAAACTTCATCCCTCCCCCCTCGAAGGGATTCCCCAGCGTCAGAGGATCCCTTTGAGCCCCTCATCACCAAAAATAGCCTGCGGGCCCGCCCCGCCACTGTAATGGCCCCCCTACGGGAGGTGATCGGGGCAAGGGGAGACACGGTCCTAATCCATGTCCCTTTCAGTACAACAGACCTCATTACCTGGAAGAAGACAACTGCATCACTTTCCCAAGACCCCTCGGAAATGACCGAACTTTTTAGAACTATTTTCCTAACCCATCGCCCCTCCTGGGCAGATGTTATGACTCTCTTGGCTTCTCTCCTTACTCAAGAGGAGAAGCGCCGCCTACTGGCCGCAGCTCAGGCTGAAATCATGAAGGCAGATGTAGATGACGGTAGAGATTCTGAAATTATTTTTCCAACAAAGGAAGACCCCGGCTGGGACTACAATACCAACGCTGGTATGATGTCTTTGAAGGCCTTCCACCGTGCCATCTTGGCTGGCCTGCCGTTGGTCTATCCTCGACCTATAAACCTTTCTAAATACTATGACATAAAACAGACTCCTGAGGAAAGCCCCTCTGATTTTTATGATCGGTTATGTCGCACTGCAAAACAGTGGACACACATTGACCCCTCTGACCCCCGAAATGCGTCCGCTTTAAATTCCCTGTTCATTGGCAGGTCATGCAGGGACATTCGGCTAAAACTCCAGAAACTGGAGGGGGGAGAAGGAATGCCCATCTCCCAGTTAATCAATATTGCTTTTAAGGTATTCCACAACCGGGAGGATGCAGCGGCCCAGAAGGAAGAAGATGACCGGCAGGCTCAAGCACAGGCCCAAGCTACCAGTATGGTGGCTGCACTGGCAGAACGTGACAGGGGACGGGGAGTTGGGGAGAACAGAGAAAGGCCAGTTTGGAGGGACAGGGGGCAAGGAAGAGAACCACCAAGGGAACTCCGTTGTTATTACTGCCAGCAGAGGGGGCACTTCAAGAGAGAATGTCCCGATCTCAAGGATAAGGGACCAGAGAGCCGGGTCATGTGACTAGGGCAGCGGATCGTCTTGGCTCCCAGTGACCCGTTGGTGCCATTGAAGTTAGGAAAAAGAACTGTGGATTTCCTTCTAGACAGTGGGGCCACCCATTCAGTGGTCACCGAAGGGTTTCGGGGAACAGACATGGGAGCTAGGAAGACTCAGGTAGTGGGGGTCTCAGGGAAAGAGGCAGAGAGGTCTTTTCTCAAGCCCATGGAGTGTGAGGTGGGAGGGAAGACTCTGTCTCATGAGTTCCTGTACATGCCTGAGTGTCCAGTCCCCCTGCTGGGCCGAGACATCCTTTGTAAAATCAGGGCGCAGGTCACCTTTGGGCCAGAAAAGATCATCTTGGCTGTCCCAGAGGAGGAGGGGTGGAGGATACAGGCTCTCCTGCTTCATCAGCCCAGCCCAGAGGCTGACCTGATCCCTTTGGCCATTCTGGAACAAGTCGACCCTGTTGTGTGGGCCGATGGGATTCCAGGGAGGGCCAAGAACGTTGCCCCAGTCAAAATTGCCCTCAAACCTGACATCAGGCCTCCTAGGATTCCCCAATACCGCATCCCCCTCGAAGCCAAAAAGGGCCTCCAGCCCATCATTGAAAATTTCCTGAAGCACTCTCTGCTGAGAGAGTGCGCCTCCCCTTACAACACACCTGTGCTGCCAGTCAAGAAGCCCAACTCAGATGAATACCGCTTTGTACAGGACCTCAGAGCCATCAATGCCGTTGTGGTGGACATTCATCCCGTGGTGCCTAACCCCTATACTCTTCTTTCCACTATCCCTCCTTCCTGCTCTTGCTTTACTGTTCTGGACTTAAAAGATGCATTTTTTTCTATCCCTCTACACGTAGATAGCCAAGAAATATTTGCCTTTGAGTGGGAGCATGTGGACTCGGCCAGGAAGGTGCAGCTCTGCTGGCAGGTTCTTCCGCAAGGTTTCACCTGTTCTCCTACGATCTTCAGCCAAAGCCTCGCTTCGGAGCTGGACAGGTGGCCGGATCGGGACCAGGGGGTCCTTCTCCAATACATTGACGATCTTCTGCTTTGTTGTGAGGATGTACCTACCGGCGAAAGACTTACCATCAGTCTCCTCAACTTCTTGGGAGGGGCTGGCTTCAAGGTCTCCAAAAAGAAAGCTCAAATCTGCAGGGACACTGTGCGCTACTTGGGGTTTGATGTCTCTCAAGGACAGCGGGCTTTGGGACCGGAGCGGAAGGAAGCCATCTGTAAGGTCCGAGAGCCCAAGACCAAAAAGCAACTGCGGGGTTTTTTGGGCATGGCTGGCTTCTGCAGAATCTGGGTGCCTAACTTCGGACTGCTTGCCAGGCCTCTTTACGAGGCAACCACCGGACCGGAGACTTTCCTCACCTGGACCGCAGAATGCAGGACAGCCTTCGATGCCATCAAAAAAGCCCTTATGTCTGCACCAGCCTTGGGACTCCCTGACATGACCAAGCCCTTCTTCCTTTATGTTCACGAACGCCGGGGGGTGGCAGCGGGGGTGTTGACCCAACCTCTGGGCAACACCAAAAGGCCAGTCGCCTACTTCTCCAAGCGACTGGACCCCACCAGCCTTGGGTGGCCAGCCTGTCTTCGTGCCGTGGCTGCCACCGCTATGCTGGCTGAGGAAGCCCGGAAGCTGACACTGGGCCAACCAATGACTGTCTATGTGCCCCATAGCGTCCTCGCAGTCCTGGATGCTAAGGGGACCAATTGGCTGTCAGCAGGACGGCTCACTCGCTACCAGGCTTTGCTCATCGACCAGGGAGACCTCACCCTGGCCACCACCAACTGCCTCAACCCAGCCACCCTGATGCCCATCGACTCAGCTGAAGGGGACGACCAGGAGCCACATGATTGCATCGCCACCATTGAAGAAGTCTACTCCAGCCGGCCGGACCTCAAGGACCAACCACTCCCCCAGGCAGACTTGGAATACTACACTGATGGGTCGAGCAGTGTCCATCAGGGCTTGAGGAAGGCGGGCTATGCAGTTGTTACTCTGTGGGACACCATAGAGGCAGAGCCATTGCCAGCCGGCACCTCCGCCCAAAAGGCAGAACTCATCGCCCTCACCAGAGCTCTGGAGCTGGCAGCAGGAAGGACTGTCAACATCTACACCGACTCTAAGTTTGCCTTCAATGTCCTGCATGCCCACGGAGCCATCTGGAAGGAGAGGGGACTGCTGACCACTGCAGGCAGCCCAGTCAAGCACCAGGCAGAAATCCTGAGGCTGCTGGATGCTGTCTGCAAGCCCACTGCCGTTGCTGTCATCCACTGTCGGGGACACCAGGCAGGAGACCAGGACGCTGCCAGGGGAAACAGGAGAGCAGATGCCGCGGCTAAGGGGGCCGCCAACCAAACGCCCACCTTCCAGGGAGCCCTCATCCCTGACACCACCATCACCAGCCTCCCTCTGTATGGAACTGTGGACGATGAGTTTGCTAGGAAGGAAGGACTGACACAGGATGAGGGTTGGTGGAAGGACAGCCAAGGCCGTCTGCTCCTCACAGATCCCCTGATGCGTGAAGTGGCCCTCCGCCTTCACAAAAGCACCCACTGGGGTCATGATGCCATGCTGGAACACCTCAGAT
The DNA here is from genome assembly GCF_035594765.1 of Anolis carolinensis. Taxonomy (NCBI): domain Eukaryota; kingdom Metazoa; phylum Chordata; class Lepidosauria; order Squamata; family Anolidae; genus Anolis; species Anolis carolinensis. Next base: position 42,208,526 of record NC_085846.1, read on the forward strand.
CCTTCTTCATTGGACCACGCATGGCCCAACAGTCTATCTGGGCCTGTAAGCGATGCCTCCTCTGCCTAAAGAACAACCCCAAGATCCAGAAGAAGCCAGAAGTGGGGCATCTCAGGGCAGGACTACAGCCAGGACAGGTATGGCAGGTGGATTTTGCTGAATTGCCCTCCAGTAAGAAGTACAAATACCTGTTGGTGTTTGTAGATTGCTACAGCGGGTGGCCTGAAGCTTTCGCCTGCTATACTTGTACTGCCAAAGAAGTCATTCAAGCCCTCCTCCATGACATCATCCCACGTTTCGGCCGGCCCCTCTGCATTTCTTCGGACAACGGGAGTTCTTTCATCTCCAAGGTCACCCAACAGGTCTCTCGGGCCCTCCAGATCCGGTGGGACTTACACTCCAGCTGGCACCCAGAAGCAAGTGGCAAGGTTGAAAGGATGAACCAAACCCTTAAGAGACAAGTGGCGAAGATCTGTCAGCAAGCTAACCTACCCTGGCCAGAAGCTCTTCCACTCGCTCTCACTCGAGTCAGGGCTGCCCCTAGGGGCAAGTTAAAATTAAGTCCTTTTGAGATTCTTTATGGTAGACCTTTTCCTTCTTCCCAGGTTCCCTTGAAGGCTGAACACCTACATGAGGTGGGCTCCGAAAGCCTTAGAGCTAGGCTGTCTTCTCTTACCTCTGTCCTCTCTTCTCTAAACAGGTACCTACTCTCCCACCTTCCTGTCCCCTTGGATGCTCCAGTCCACGACTTTTCCATTGGAGATTGGGTCTTCGTGCGGACGTGGCGACCGGAGCCTCTGACTGAGAAGTGGGTCGGACCTCACCAAGTCCTCCTGACCTCCTACACCGCTTGCAAGGTTGCTGGAATCCGCGCCTGGATCCATCACACCAGGCTCAAGAGCGCTCCTGAACCTGAGCCAGCCTCCACCAGCGGTGAGGAAGACAAAGACCTGTGGACTGCTGAGCTGGGAGACGACCTGAAGGTGTTGTTCCGGAAAACACCTCCTCAGGGCCCGCCGCCCGCAAGCTGTCCTGACCCACACCCTCCCGAGGTCCGGAGAAAGACCAAACGCCAGAGACGGAAGCACAAGACCCCCTCCAAGGACCCCTCCAAATCCCATCCTTCTAGCACCACGGGAACACCCCCATTTGGACCTACAAACATTTGACAGCTCACTTTGACAGCTGTCAAATCGGCCCTCACTTCAACCCCCCCGCTCGGAAGAACTAACGCCGCGATTCCACTGGGAGCTATCCAGCGTGCTGAATCAGGAGCCGTGAGTTCTAATTTTCCCTCTATTTTTCTCTCCCTGCTCTTTCCTATCTTTCCCTGCTGGGAGCTGTCCAGGGTACTAACCCTAGAAAATGCTAACCCTAATTCTCATTCTTTCTCTGACTCTCCCTGCCAGTTCTAGCCCGGTGTTGTATGAATGGCTTTCTTCCAAAGTAAACTTCTGGCAACAGTTGGCCACAAAGGCCTTAAATGTCTCAGACTTTTGCCTGTCCAGTGGAGCCTCTGCCACAGACCTGTTTTCCACCTGTTTAATTGGCATTCCAGAACCTCTGGAAATTTTTAGAAATTATACCATGTTCCAAGACATCCCAAAGGATATGTCTTACAGAGATCTCTCTAACTGGGGAAGAGTTTCCATGGACAAGTTGCCCGGCATGGCTACCATCCGCCTTGCTCATATTCCTCAAGCAGAAAATTGTTTTCAAATTCCCACCTGCAGTGGGAGTCCCACCGGTGAGTGCCATCAGCTTCCCATTGACAACTCTCTAAATTGCACACATATAGAAAAACTGTCTCATCTGAATGCCCATTTGGTCCTGCCCCCAGGATGGTTTTTCCTGTGTGGACAGACAGCCTATGGTTATCTACCTGCCAACACCTCCATGGGGAATTGTGCATTGGGTAGGCTGTCTCTTTTTATGCCTTCCAAGAACGACTTAGAACTGGCACACTCTTTGGGTCGGAAGGCAAGATCCATTCAAAACTTGGATCCAAATTGTGACCCCTCAGTAGTACTTAAAGGCATTCCTCAATTTGTGGCGGCTGCACTGTTCACACCTGGAGTAGCCTCAGCCATGAATTATAGAGCCATAAAGCATCTGGCCTGTGCACTGGTCAAAAACATCAATTATACCTCTCAAGCCTTGGCATCAGTGGCAAAGGAAATGCATGAGCTGCGGGAGGCTGTATTAGATAACAGGGCAGCTATTGATTTCCTCCTATTGAAAAACCACTATGGCTGTGAGAGTGTAAGGCACATGTGCTGCTTTAATTTGACAGACCAGACTCCTATGATTCATAAATCCATCGAGGGTTTGAATGATTTGGCCTCAGGAATTAAGGAAACGACTGGATTCGACCTTAGTTTTTTGACCGACTGGCTCCCTTCTTTAGACTGGCTGAGGAAAGGTTTTCTCCTCTTTCTAGCTGTAATCCTTCTCCTTCTAATAATAAGCTGCTGCTGGTCACATTTGCCCGCTCTGTTCCAAATTTGTCGCAAAAAGAACCATTCGAACCCCTCTCAGCAGATGGCCATGCTGCCGCTAAGAGGTTATAATGCTTATGCGGTAGGGCAGGGGCGAAATAGGCTCCGCCCATCTCGCCCCGCCCTCCCGAGTGGGGGTATTATAACCGCCACCCCAGCTTTCAAATTGATTTGAAAACGCAGCGGAGAGTTCCATAGATTGCTCACCAAAGGAACGGAACGGGACCGCAGCAGACTATTATTAAGAGATCTTTTTTATTTTCACTTTCCCCTTCCCTGAACTATGTAACAAATCCCCCCAATAAAAGTAGCATTTATTTTAACAATAACACTCTCTATCTGGTTATTTTGTATCTTTTCTCTGACTCCCTCCTTTGCATGAAATCTCTCTCTCTCCCTCCCGTCCTTTTAACTCCGGTTGAGGTTTCTCCGCCATAGATTAACATGGCAGACGATACAAATTGGCTCATATCTCTATCAAAATTACCCCTAGAACGCTCCTCTTTTAGTCCTAACCCTTTCTAAGGCTCCTGACTCGAAGACAACCAGCAGAACCGGAATCGGTCCAGTTTTCGGCACCTCAACAGCTGACTGTCAAACGGGACCGACGGCTCCTTTCAAGCCAAGCTGCTGCCTTATCCCGGACTTTCCTCTCCCCGCAGCCCGCGGAATGGGTTTAAGAGATCCCTAGCCCCTTTCTGTGAACTGGGGATGAGGGGGGATCGCTCTCTCGCTGGGGAGACATAGTTCTCCAAGGACCCTCACCCTCTACAGCTGTCAGGGGGTGCCCGGACGGGTGCCCTCCACGTTTCATTCATACTTTCTTGATTTTGTGAAGGAGAAGAACACTCTTCCCCAGACCTACCCCTGGACTTATGAAAACCTATACTTCCAAAGACTACAACCCACACGTGCCCCTTCCCCATGCCATCTCTATGGATTCCTTATGAACTCTTTTTCCTCATGTATTTGTGAATTTTCATATTCTATGTACCTGGACACCCTCATGACCCACTGTTGTATGAATTTCCATATTGGGTTCCCCAGATGTTGTAAACCTCATTCTTATCAAATGTTTTCAGTTGATTATATCATCCATGGTCCCCCTTTGTGCAATGTAACCCCCCTCTATGGATTCTCCCTTTGAAATCTACCTATCTGCCTATATGTATTTATACTCTTTGGGATCCCCGGAAAATATGTGTTTTTCCCAGCTGGGTTTATGTTCCAACTTTATTTTAATTTTCATTTTATCCCATATAATTGTCAAATCATGAAATCAAATGGGAAATATTATGACCCCAACGTGAACCTTAGTCCCATGACCCAGACCTCCCCTTCCCAAAAACAAAAGGATAATCTACCACAGTTTAATCCAATCTCATTCCGATCGCATGGACAATATAGGGCGAGTCACCCAAATTCCTAAAGGTGACTCACCCCCAGGGCAAACATTGTCATATTCCAGGCCAGGACGCCGCAGGAAGGCACCCTGTGGGGCCGTCAATGACGGCTCATCACCACCCATCACCACTTCCCGTCTGACACCCCAAGGCATATCTAAAATCTGAGAACGTGACAGGACCCCGGACACCCTTGATGGGTGCCATTAATTCCTTTAGAAATCGGCCGGGTCAGGATTAATCCATCCGGTCACTTCATTGTTTCAATAGCTCCCGCCTCCTCCTCTCTGATTGGCCCGAGGGGGGACAAAAAGCGGCTCCCCATTGGGCCAGCAGAGCAAGGCGGGAAACGAAAGCCCGCCTCGTTCAAACTCTCAGCCTATCTGCGATCAGATGGGCGGGGGAGCGGGGCGGGAAATTCAAAGGGCTGTCAGACCGAAACATTGTATAAATATGGCTTTATTTGAAACATGTGTTACGCTAGTAGATTGAATGATCGCTATTAGCGTCCTTTTCAGCTGAATCGCTTAATAAAAACTCCTTGGCGGATTTTCCTTCAACTTGGCGGACCTTCTTCATTTCAGGCTTCAGGTTGTATTGCGGCTTATATTCTTCTTTTGGCTTCGCCAAGGTCCGTTCCCTCAGGACCGGATCGGCTCTCTCCTTAAGGGGCCCGATCCCCCAGAAACGCGGTCGACAACATCTAGAGCATGCAGATATACCTCAGTTAACCAAGTATAAATATTCATTAGTAGTAGCAATAATAATAATAATAATAATAATAATAATAATAATAATAATATACTGTATTTTATTTATATTCCACTCTATCTTCCCAAGGGGACTCAGAGTGGATTACAGGTACATATATGGCAAACATTCAATGCCGTTATTCAATTGATAAAGACAGACAGTACATAAACAGAGGCCGGGCTTCCCTCTTTTCATCTCTGGTATCCAGCTGGGCTCGACTCGGCCATGGGGAGGTGCTGTTGTTTCATTTTCCATGCCGAGGAGCCTGTTGTCCATAGACATCTTTCCTGGTCAGAGTTTTGCCGGCATGTTTTTTCAGGGTGCCTTTTACCTCCCCACCAAAGTGGTACATATTTATCTACTTACATCATTGTTTTCAAACTGCTAGGTGAGCAGAAGCTGGGCTGACGGTGGGAGCTCTGGGCTTGAACTGCCGACCTTCTGGTCGGCAGGATCTTCTAGAGCTGGTGGTTGAATGCAATGTGCTAGCCCAGCCCACTGCTAGCCCAGAAAGTATAGAATCAGAGTTTAAAACAGAGATTCTCAACGTGGGGGTCGAAACCCCTGGGGGGGGGTCGCGAAGAGGTGTCAGAGAGGTTGCCAAAGACCATCAGAAAACATGTATTTCTGATGGTCTTAGCAAACCCTTTGGCAGAAAAGGCTGAAGATCTCTTTACTGGTTCGTCTCTTCTTTTTTGGAAACAGTTGGCAAATCCTCCCACAAAAAGCCAAATTTGCCGAATTCTATCCCAGCGTCTACAACTCCCAAATGTCAGGGCCTATTTTCCCTAAACTCCACCAGTGTTCACATTTGGGCATACTGAGTATTCATGTTAAATTTGGTCCAGATCCATCATTGTTTGAGTCCACAGTGCTCTCTGGATGTAGGTGAACTACTGCTTCAAAACTCAAGGCCAATGCCCACCAAACCCTTCTGGTATTTTCTATTGGTCATGGGAATTCTGTGTGCCAAGTTTGGTTCAATTCCATTGTTGGTGGCGTTCAGAATGCTCTTTGATTGTAGGTTAAGTATCAATCTCAGCAACTGCAACTCCCAAATGACAAAATCAATCCCCTCCCAACGCCACCCGTATTCAAATTTGGGTGTATTGGGCATTTGTGTCAAATTTGGTCCAGTGAATGAAAATACACCCTGCATATCAGATATTTACATTGAGATTTATATCAGTAGCAAAATGACAGTTATGAAGTAGCAACAAAAATAATTTTATGGTTGGGAGTCACCAAAACATGAGGAACTATATTAAGGGGTTGCGGCATTAGAAAGTTTGAGAACCACTGGTTTAAAATAACATGGAAAGAATAGAGATACATTCCAGTCAGTCAAGCAAGATCTTTCATTATTTTTAAAAATCAGAATTAACCATGTGCACATGTGCAATGAAACAACCAGCTGCAGCAAGCCTTGCATAAGTAAGGAAAATATTTATTAGAAAAATGTTTTTCTCCATAGTAAGATGCTCAGATGGACAGGAAAGTCTGAATCAGATGGTTTCAGCATCTCTGCTAATAAAAAGATCCTGGCACTCTTTCCCCTGATGCTCTGTCTGGTTACGTTGATCCTTTAGTCCTTCACAATGGCTTGGGATACTTGTCCTCTTTGACCTTTAGAACATGATGCCTTCTTGAAAAAGTCAAGGTCCAAAGCCATGGCAAAGACTGTGTTAGTTCTTGAATGGCTACTTAGGAAACATTTCTTGAGGATCAACACCTTACACAGCCTTCATTAACATTGTAGGGAAAAAATTGAGTAGCAAGAGCATTGATGGATGTTAATCCCAGCCAGGCAGGCAGATGATTCTTCTCCAGTAGCAAGATTGTGAATCCACACTTTTATGCCACATTTGAAAGGAGTTACCCAAGGTGCTGAATTTTATGACACATTCTAAAGGAGTTATCCAAGATGCTGGAGCCTATCTTCAAAATAAGTCCAGTGCATCAGATACTGCCTTAAAACTTTGGAGTAAATTTTGGACCAGTTTCTTCATCCTTTTGCCCTAGCACAGGAGCCATCAGCCACGCTGCTGGTCCTTCTTGTCTTACCTTTCCTACAGCTGCCCAAACAGAAAGGCCATAAAGAAAAAAAGATCTAGCATGGAACAATCTTTGCTGTGATAGGTTTGCACTTACAGTGAATCACACTTCTCAAAGAGTGAAAATATCTGCCTGTCCTCTTGCAGCTAAAACATGAGGATGAACCCAAAGAACCACCATTTATTGCCTCTAGATTGCAAATGCAGATGAGTGATTGAACAATCATTCCAATAGTGTTTTAATTTGTTGACAGATTTCCAAAGAGACGACTTTTGTTTGCCCAGGGTAAATTGCCACATATTTGTCTTCCTTACAGCGATTTGCTCTGTACATTGGGATACCAAACAAATGTGCACAGCATCGGAAAGCTAAATTATTACTACATGTAAATTATAACTACATGTCTTGCTACTAGAACAATTAGATAAGGTAAAGGTAAAGGTTTTCTCTGACGTTAAGTCCAGTCGTGACCGACTCTGGGGGTTGGTGCTCATCTCCATTTTTAGGCCGAAGAGCCACCGTTGTCCATAGGCACCTCCAAGGTCATGTGGCCAGCATGACTGCATGGAGTGCTGTTACCTTCCTGTTGGAGTGGTACCTATTGATCTACTCACATTTGCATGTTTTCAAACTGCTAGGTTGGCAGGAGCTGGGGCTAACAGCGGGCGCTCATTCTGCTCCCAGGATTTGAACCTGGGACCTTTTGGTCCACAGGTTCAGCAGCTCAGCATTTTAACACACTGTGCCACCAGGGGCCCCAGAGACACCTGAATTAAAAACACTTTCCATTAATTATCTCTGCATATTGAACAGATTAATGTTTTTGACATTATAAGGAGTACAGTGAGAATAATGGCATTGTCCATAAGATGCTTAGTCATCAAAATAGAAATCTTTCCAATAAGTCCTGAAGCTGCACTTTATACCATATGGTATGTAAACCTGCTCCTCCTACTTGCCAAAAGCAGCTGTCAACAGATATTACAAGATTTGTCTAAGGAATCCTATGGGGAGAACTTCTCAGGAACGGAGCTGGGAGTAACCTTTGGGTAGCAATATACAAATGCCCTGAGTGGTGAGTGAGGTTATTGTACTTGCTTAGACAATTTAGTATCTTCAGGATATGGATCTTGCCAATGGCCATTTTGCTCATTTAGAGTGGCCATTGGATCCTCCTGGAGAAGACAGGCATACGCATATTATCTTATAATGCCTTGATTACATGACAAATTCTTCCACTGTGAACACTATTCTGGTCCTAAATCATTTAGTCAAGCTGTCTTGCCTTTGGAGGGAAAAGTACATATGACACCCCACTCCCACTCTGCCACCTAACAATTCTAATGGCATTTTCTCAATGCCTCTTCCCTTCACCACATATTTCAAATGTCTTGTTGTAACATTCATCTGTATGCTTAATTGCACAATACTGGCAATTAAACCTCAATGCTCCTCAGCTATAAAACGGAATCCTGTTCTTGTGTGTTGACACAATATGTCCTTTCTAAAAACTACTTTTGTAAAATTAAGTTGGCCTTGTATTAATAGCATGTTTTACAACACTTATTAGTATTAATTATTGCCTACATCCAGGACTTTGAACAGCTCTTCTGGCCAGTTCTAAAATGTTGTGTTGGAATCTCGGGGCTGTTGTGAGAATGCAAATGTAACTTTATACTTTTGCGTGTGTGGAGATGATCTCATTTTAGGATTGCCAGGTGAGGCCTGCCACAGGCTCTGAGATTTCAGGACCAACTCTCTAAGTTTTAAGCTCTTGTGATATCACAAGGCATGTAAAATACGGATCTTATTAAACACTAGCTGTGCCCGGCCACGCGTTGCTGTGGCGAAGTATGGTGGTATGGGAAATAAAGTATTGAGGAATTGGTGATAGTTAAGGTAAAGGGTAAACGTTTTCCCCTGACATTAAGTCCAGTCATGTCTGACTCTGGGGGTTGGTGCTCATCTCCATTTCTAAGCCGAAGAGCCGGCGTTGTCCATAGACTCCTCCAAGGTCATGTGGGATGACTGCATGGAGCGGCGTTACCTTCCCGCCGGAGCAGTACCTATTGATGCACTCACATTTGCATTTTTCAAACTTCTGGGTTGGCAGAAGCTGGGGCTAACAGTGAGAGCTCACTCTGGTCCCCCAATTCAGAAGTTCAGCAGCTCAGCGCCATCAGGGGATATTATTTCCTAAAGGTTGTGAATATACAATATTTCGGGTTTTTTTTTGTCTGTTGGAGGCAAGTATGAATGCTGCAATGAGGGAAAATGATTAGGATGTAATGGCCTTGCAGCTTTAAAGCCTAAGTCTGCCTGTCCCCTGGGCTGAGTTGGTTGCTAGGAGACCAAGTGGGCCGAGATTAGTCCTCTAACTGGCAGCAATTGGATAAAAACAATTATTCCTTTCCCTCTAATTAGGACTTTATTTTTCTTTTCTTTTTGTTGTATCAACCTAGAGGCGTGGATGATGGGTTGTGTTGTCAAATTTCGAGGTTGGATGGCCTGTAGTTTTGTTGGTCGTCGTGATGCCATCACTCATTTATATATATATAGATGAAACCTCATTCATACAAAATGCTATCCAAATTTTTAAAAAATTGAGAAAAAGAAGTACGCACACTTTTCAAGGCATTGCTGCCACCCTGAGATTCCACCCTTTCAACCTGTGAATTGGAGAAAAAGGACCAGACTTTGAGATCCTTGAATTTTAAAAAATTATTTCTATATCTACTTGATGTGAGTAATGGCCCCGGATCCAGAATTTCAGGTTATGAGATGAGGTGTGCCAATTTTAGAAGAAAAAACCTTCCTTTAGATTCTCACTTTTGTCTAGAACTCTTCCCTAAGGCATTTTGAAGACTCTTGGCCCTTTTTGTCACTTGGAAGCAAAAAGGTGACAGGAAAGATTGCCAAAAGAATATGGAATTCCAACATTGCAAAAGAAGTGTAACTAGACCAAGGTGTGTACTCTGATTCGGGACATTAGTCTTGCATATTGCGCCTGCAGTTTCACAGTGGCTCTGCCAGCCATGGAGCTGCCACTCTGTGAATTATATTAGCTGTCATGCACTTACTTCATGTTGATTTACTCTTTTTAAGCTCCTGTAGTCATTAATTACCTTGATCCCGTCATTGTCCCTTTGCTCATTCTCATCAACCAATGACATTTACAGTGAACTCATGCAGTGAATGCTGGTCCTTGCTTAGCGAAAACTGTTCTAGCCACTCAGAAGAAGTGGCATTGGACATCCCAAAGTTTGTAGAAGTACTAATAAATATTGAGGGCATGCTAATTTGGATACATGACTTCTGGATTCATGATTTCAATTGATCACGATCATTGTGTCCTGTACATAAAATGTCAATTATGTGAATGTGGACATGCTGAAGTGTACACGTTGTTACAATATGTAAGAAATCAATTAATGTCTGTGTCAGAAAAAGTATTTATTCTTAAAAAAAACCCATGGTGCTATGCCATACAATCAATACATTACAATATTACAGTCAGTTCAAAACACTGCTGTTATTAAGGTATCAACATAAATAGTTTTTAAAATAGTTTCATACAGCCATCAAGCAAAGTAAAGATCCATTCTCTAATCTCACAGCCAAGTTTTCAACAATGACATCAGTAAATGGTAGAATTATCACAGAAAACAAATTAAAATACATTCATTCCGTGAGGTTTGCACAAACCCTTCCCAAATACGGTGCATTAGTTATGAAACACAGACTTTTAAGAATTATACATTCAATTCCTTCCCTTCTAAAGTGGTTGGGAAATCTGAGCATCACTTAGTCCAGACACTGGATATTTTAATCCAGGCAATCTGGGAGTACAAAGAATAGTTTTCAAAAGAAGGGATTTAGAAAGGAGTCTGGTGGCATCATTAAGGCTCATCCGTTTATTCCAGCATAAAGTTTCATGGACTCCAGCCCACTTCTCCAAATACAGGAATCATATAAAAGAGTCTGAAAGCCACAAAAGCATGTGCTGAAATAAACGGGTTTGTCTTAAAAATGCTACAAGATTCCTTTCTAAATGTTTCCTTCTGTTTTTATATTGCAGCTATCTTTCTGAAGGGGAAAAAAACCCAAGGCTTATAGCCTTATGACTTGCTAAGGAATTAGGGCAGTCTTTTTTTCTACTGTAGTCCAGACATATCTCGGAAGTGAACAAAGTGCAGCTCAAGGGTTATGTACACAATATATTAGGCCATGCAGTGTGGTCCACTTAAATCCTACAAACTGGAAAAAAATTCACAAAATGCAATCTAATCACGACACCAAAAACCCTATGAAGGCCATGGCTGGGCATTTCATAGCTTCTTGGGGGTAAAGAGAAAAATTTTCCTGACATTAAGCCTAGTCGTGTCTGACTCTGGGGGTTGGTGCTTATCTCCATTTCTAAGCCAAAGAGCAGGCGTTGTCCACAGACACCCCAAGGTCATGTGGCCGGCATGACTGCATGGAGCGCCGTTTCCTTCCCACTGGAGTGGTACCTATTGATCTACTCACATTTGCATGTTTTTGAACTGTTAGGTTGGCAGAAGCTGGGGCTAACAAAGGGAGCTCACCCCACTCTCCGGATTCAAACCGCCGACCTCTCGGTCAGCAAGTTCAGCAGCTCAGCGCTTTAACACGCTGCGCCATTGGGGAGTTTCTTGGGGTACAGATATTAAAATTATTAAAGAATAGAAATTGCATTCTGGTCACCTTCAATTTCAAAAAATGGACATGTGCAGCTCGCTGAGATCTATATTCACTTCTGACATAGCTGCTCATCCCAGGACTAAATTATATTTCTGGCCTGGCAGTAACTGTTGACTCATTTAATAGTCTTGTATCTTAAAGAGTTTCTTGGGCACAACTCCCAATGAAGTAGATAAGATCCACAACAGAAGAACTTTCTGCCAGATAGTTATATTCAGCATCAACGTTTCTTGATGTAAGAGGATCCTAATGAAAACCTATTGTGGGTTTTCTTGGCAACATTTGTTCAGAGGGGGATCCGAGATCCCATCTTTACTGACCATTTAATGCTGTGTGGCCAAACAACAAATTCCCACTAAAGTACACAAAATAAAGCCCTTAACGCGCATTGGTGCTCTGTGGTTTGTGTAATCACATCCAGGCCTCAAACTGGGTCTAAGATTTCCTACATAATCTGTACAACGAAACCACTTTCTTCAATACCGGTTTGAAATTGCATTAAGTGGACAGTGTAGATAGGACCTGAGAGAGTGTGATTTGACCAAAGTCACCCAGTGGGTTTCCATGGATGAGTGGTGATCTGAAACCTGGTATTCATCACTTCAAATTACTACATCACACTGACTCTCATTGATACATTAAGCACATTTATATTTTCATCCTTCTTTATACTTAATGTGGGTCACAGTAGGTTTACAACAAGTAAAATATATAGAGTTATGAAAATATTTCTTTTGGATTACTCTTCCAGAATACCCCAAACAACACAGTCAACAAAGCCTCTTGAAGTTAGTAGTTTCACAACATGCGTAACAGGGGCATCTAGCACTCTGATTTGATCAGATGGGTATTATAAAAGGTAGAAATAAATACGTTTTAAAAATGCGGTTTAGTAATAAATACAAGTAGAAAATAGCAGTGCTGCAATTGAACAGTTTGATTTTTTACAATCATCAGAAGCAGAACATCGGTTCCAGCTTTTCCAACACAGGCTTCGCAAGTACTTCATCCTTTTTCTCTCTCGCACACAGCGATCTCTAATGATAGCGCCAACTCCATTTTCAGTGCTTCCTTCAGAGCTTGGTGTTCACCTGCAAAAACCACAAATATAATAATTTGCAAATGGAAAAATGTGAAAGTATAGAAGGGAACGATGCCTTCTTTCCCATGCTCTTCATTACTCTCCATTATTAGGGCCCATTAGCAACTAATAAAGAAAATTAATTGGGAACTCATCCGTTGGAGTTTGCAGGAGTCACTTTTGCTAGATACACACAAACACACTATTCTAGGCCATGAAAACTGTATTTATTTTTGTCTTAATACTATAATAACTGTTACTGTCATGTATGTTGAAGTCAACTTCAACACATGATAACCCAATCATAAAGGGCTTTTTTGGTGCAAGATTGAGGGTACATCTATACTGTAGAATCAATGCAGTTTGATATCACTCTACCTACCATAGTTCAATGCGTTGGAATCATGGGAATAGTAGATAGCTTTTATCCTAGAGCTGTAACTATATTAAACTCCATGGTTTCGCACTGATGTGACATTGGGGCTGTGCGGCGGTGGTTGGAGTGCAGAGGGATGGTTTATTTATTTATTTTATTTACAGTATTTATATTCCGCCCTTCTCACCCCGAAGGGGACTCAGAGTGGATCACAATGTACATATATATGACAAACATTCAATGCCATTAGAAAAACAACACACAGACAGACACGGGGGCTATTTAACTTTCCAGCTTCTGGCTTTTGTGAAGGTATGCTCGATTCTGGCCACAGGAGGAGATGCTGCTTCATCATCCACTGTGACAATGAGTCCTTTTGATGGAGTACTTCCTCATCCACATATGCTGCTGGACATTTTTATGATGTTGTAAATTAGTTAAATTACCCTCCCCACATAAGCGGTCCTAAATTTTCCTACTTGACAGATGCAACTGTCTTTTGGGTTGCTTAGGTAAACAACGAGCTGGGGCTATTTAAAAGTCAGGCACTCAATCCAACTAGGCCTTTGAACCCACGACCTCTCAGTCAGTGGTGATTTATTGCAGCAGGCTACTAACCAGCTGCGCCACAGCCTGGCCCGGTGGTTATGTTATTTTGTGATGTGTACTGGGAAAAGAATTTAATTTTGTTGTGAAATAATACACTGACAATAAAGCTATTCTATTCTATTTATAAGGTGTTTAGCCTTCTCTTCTAAAGCGTGCTTGTGCTGTACCAAGCGACATTTTCCATGATTCCAAACTGCATTGAGGCACGCAGTTGGAGTGGTGTCAAACCACATTAATTCTACAGTGTAGATGCGTTCATATTCAGAGGAGGTTTGCCATTGCATTGTTCTAAGGCTGAGAATAATAATCATCATCATAATCATGATCATCATCGACAAAATTACGATCTGTCAACTGCAAAAAGCCACCTTACTGAAGTCTGCACGCATCATCCGAAAATACATCACACAGTCCTAAACACGTGGGAAGTGTTCGACTTGTGATTTTATAATACGAAATCCAGCATATATATCTCATTTGCTGTGTCATACTATGTCTTTGTGTCAATAAAATAATAATAATAATAATAATAATAATAATAATAATAATAATAATAATAAATTTTATTTGTACCTGCCACCATCTCCCAGAAGGGACTAGGGGTGGTTTACAAAGCACTCTAAGTGCCACACATAAAATAAAACAATTATACAGACATAAAAGTGACAATAACATGAGATTACAGCCACAAACATCTATGTGTTACTGGCTCAAAATCTCCTGAAAGGAGATCTGAGTCCAGTACACATACCATTACAACATACAAGCCCATGCTATCATAATTACATGTCCTATAATAACAGGGCAAATATTCTATATACTTTGAACAGGTACATTATCTCCAGCAAGGAAAAGCTGCAATATTTCTATTTAAGACACACTTTACTTCCAGTAATTTTAACTGTTTGGAGAACGAAATCACAAGTAATCCTAGAAAGGTGTTGTACACATGCAGATCTAGTTAACATGTTTTGCAAGTACCTGTTTGAGAATCTTGCTGATAATCATCTTGACCCATCGGGAGGTGGGATCCAGGCAGACTTCTTTCCCAGACTTCAAGGTGGCTCTGTTTGAATGAAGAGAGCAGGGTTACATCACTGGAGGAGGCATGGATTTCAAGAAATGGGATGGACGGGTTCAGAAGACTTACATGACTTCAGAGACGGGGCAATGTGGACCTTCAGGAGTGAGCTCTATGTTGGCAAAGTGCTTGGGCGCAATCACCTCGGAAACCTTCTGAATGCACCGGCAGCGCAACTCCCCGGTCATGGGGGCCGCTGTGGAGCGAAAGACAACAACAAAGATTCTCAATGCAACTCTATGGATGTTTTTTCAAAATTCATGCTGAACATATTTTCTGGGGCTTACGAACATGCATGTTCACTGTAGAATTAATGCAGTTTGACACTACTTTAACGGCCTATGGCTCAATGCTATGAATGGCATTGGATGAAACATATAGGTTTCTGTGTCAAGTAGGGACAAAAATATTAATAAATATTAATTATAATAATATTGGTAAAATAACTGGGCAGTCAGTTAATTGCATCTGCACTGTAGAATGCATGCAGTTTGACACTACTTTAACTGCCCCTGGCTCAATGCTAGGTATGCATGTTACTGAGCAAAACATATAGGTTTCTGTGTCAAGTAGGAACAAAATATTAATAAATATTACTAATTTAATAATGATATTGATAAAATAATCAGATAAGTCGGTTAATTGCATCTGCACTGTAGAATTAATACAGATTGACACTACTTTAACTG
Source organism: Anolis carolinensis (assembly GCF_035594765.1). Taxonomy (NCBI): domain Eukaryota; kingdom Metazoa; phylum Chordata; class Lepidosauria; order Squamata; family Anolidae; genus Anolis; species Anolis carolinensis. The sequence continues at coordinate 42,223,793 of NC_085846.1, forward strand.
CCCATGGCTCAATGCTATGAACGGCATTGGATGAAACATAAAGGTTTCTGTGTCAAGTAGGAACAAAAATATTAATAAATATTAATACTATAATAAGAATCATATTGATAAAATAATAATATTAGTAAAATAACAGGACAGTCAGGTAATTGCATCTGCACTGTAGAATTAATGCAGTTTGATATTAAACCCTTGTGCCGGCTGAACTGCTGACCTGAAGGTTGCAGGTTCGAATCCACAAGATGGGATGAGCTCCTATATGTCAGCTCTAGCTTGTGGGGACATGAAAGAAGCCTCGCAGCTAACACACCCAGGCACACTCTGGGCAATGTCTCTGTAGATGGCCATTTTTCTCATGCCAGAAGTGACTTGCAGTATTTTCACAGGTTGCTTCTCACATGATAAAAAAAATGGAGCCCCGGTGGTGCAATGGGTCAAACCATTGTGCCAGCAGGACTGCCAACCGAAAGGTTGGCAGTTCGAATCCAGGGGGCGGGGTGAGCTCTTGTCTGTCAGCTCCAGCTTCCCATGTGGGGACATGAGAGAAGCCTCCCACAGGATGATAAAACATCCGGGCATCCCTGGGCAATGTCCTTGCAGACGGCCAATTCTCACACCAGAAGCGACTTGCAGTTTCTCAAGTCACTCCTGACATGAAAAAAAAGCCAAAACAGTACTTATGGCTCAATGCTATGAACATCATTGAACTAAACATATAGGTTTCTGTGTCAAGTAGGAACAAAAATATTAATATTAATTAGAGAAGGCTAAAGACCTTGTAAAACTACAACTCCCATGATTCCACTGCACTGAGCCATGGCAGCTAAAAGGATATCAAACTGCATTGATTTTACAGAGTCACTGCACTCTGAGCAACCACACTGAATTAGTCCATCCTTGTGTTTCCTAATGAAAATCATTTAATTTAATTACAAGAATACAAAACACTGCCTCCTAGCTTAAGTTACAGAAAAAGAGAACATCGTGTTATTGTTGCTGCTCTATCTATGTATATAGAGGCCAACTGTATTTCTCGTGCAGCAATACAATTATTTTATCAGTATCTGTTGCTTACTAATAAGCAGTTCTTAAGAAACAGAAATGATGTGATTAGAACTTCCTCAAGTCATGCTAAACTTAAATAATCTCTTTCTACATTCCAAGCATCTGCTATGCAAACAGTTTGGGATTAGAAGTGTTTTGGATTTCTGGTACTTTTGGATTTTGCAATACATGTATTTGAATAGACATACTTAATGCGGTATCCTGGAAATGAGACCCAAGTCTAAACATGAAATTCATATACCGGAATGTTTCATATATACTTTATAGACACAGCCTGGAGGTAATTTTATCTATAAACATAATAAAAGTAAAGATATGTATGTATGTGTGTGGCTGAGGTGTCCATTTCCACAGGCAAGCTCCCACTTCCACAAATAGCTATAGCTCCCACTACTCAGGAGACACCAATGGCCCTCCCTCCAATGATATTGCAGTTTATACAGAGTGCTGGGATGTATAGTTCACCTGCAATCTAAGAGTACTCTGAACACCAACGACGGACCTGGAACTAACTTGGCACACAGAACCCCCATGACCAACAAAAAATACTGGAGGTCTTTGGAGGGATTTATAGGAGTTGTAGTTCACCCACATCCAGAGTGCATTATGAACCCAAACAGATCTGGACCAAACCTGGCACATATACCCGATATGCCCAAATTTGAATACTGGTGGGTTTTGAGAGGCATTGGATTGGACATTTTGGAGTTCTAAGTACTGGGATGTATAGTTCACCTGCAATCAATGAGCACTCTGAATTCCACCAACAATGGACCTGGAACTAACTTGGCACAAAGAGCCCTCATGACCAGCAAAAAAATATTGGAGGTCTTCGGGAGAAATTCACTTTGATTTGGGGGAGTTTTAGTTCACCTATATCCAAAGAGCACTGTGAACCCAAACACTGATTGATCTGGACCAAACTTGGCACACATATCTGATATGCTGAAATTTGATAACTGGAGGGGTTTGGAGGGAACTGACCTTCCTTTCTAGGGGTTGTAGTTCACCCACAACAAGGGAAACTGACCTCTACCGATGATGAACCTGGACCAAACCTGGCACACAGAACCCCCATGACTAATTCAACCTACTGAAGGAGTTTGAGGGGACTGACTCACCATAGTGGGAATTGTAGTTTACCCTACAGCCAGACAGCACACTGAACCCCACCAATGATGCATATAGAACAAACTTGTCCAACATAACAAACTTTCAAGTACTGATGGAGTTTCTGGGGGTTAACCTGGCATGGTGTCATTTGTAGTTAATCCACAACCTTATCCATTTTGTACAATTATAAAATTGACCTTTTCAAATATCCTGGGTAACGCCAGGTACCCAACCCTGTTCTAAATAATTCTGTGCACACTGAACCATCGGAAAGCAAAGACATCACCATCTCAGCCACCCATGTGGGCAATTTTGGATTACTTCAGATTTCCAGATAAGAAAAGTCAACCTGATACGTAGGTATAAATAGTTATGGGTCGACCTCCTCATAAAAATCCCTTTTCAAGTTAAGAATATTTTAAATTAGGAATATTCAACCTATACATACTCATATCACTATGTAACACAATTTCATTAAAATTCTGTTCCTGGTTTCAAAGGGTTAAGGTAAAGGTTTCCCCTGACGTTAAGTCCAGTTATGTCTGACTCTGGGGGTTGGTGCTCATCTCAATTTCTAAGCTGAAGAGCCGGCGTTGTCCGTAGACACCTCCAAGGTCATGTGGCTGGCATGACTGCATGGAGAGCCCTTACCTTTCTGCCGGAGCGGTACCTATTGATCTACTCACATTGGCATGTTTTCGAACTGCTAGGTTGGCAGAAGCTGGAGCTAACAGCGGCCGCTCACTCCGCTCCCGGGATTTGAACCTGGGACCTTTCGGTCTGCAAGTTCAGCAGCTCACTGTTTTAACACACTTTGCCACTGGGGTGAAAGGTTATTTCCTGTTTAATTGTGTGGTACTTACTTTGAAAGTAGTTGTTATAATCCAGAAACTTTGTTTTTGTGACTTCCACAAACTATGTTGAATGTGTTAAGACTCTATGACAGTGGTTTTCAACCTTCCTAATGCCCTTAATTGAGTTTCTCATGTTGTGGTCACCCAAACGTAGGCACACAGAGCTCCCATGACCAACAGAAAATACTGGAAGTGTTTGGTGGGCATTGACCTTGAATTTAGGAGTTGTAGTTCACCTACATCCAGAGAGCACTGTGGACTCAAATAATGATGGATCTGGACCAAATTTAGCACAAATACTCAATATGCTTAAATGCGAACAGTGGTGGAGTTTGGGGAAAGAGATCTTTACATGTGTTGTAGTTGCTGGGATGTAAAGTTCACCTACAATCAGAGAACGTTCTTAACCCCACCAACGAAATAATTGGGCCAAACTTCCCATACAGAAGCCACATGACCAACAGAAAATACTGGAGGAATCTGGGAGGAATTGACAGCGATTTAGGGGAGATGTAGTTCACCTACATCGAAAGAGCACTGTGAACCCAAACAACGATGGATCTGGACAACATTTAGCATGAATATCTGAATACCGGATTCGCCGTCTGGTTCCAAAAAGGAAGCAAAGGACAGGTTGAGAAATTTTCTCTGCCAAAGGGGTTCCGAAGACCATCATAAATATGTGTTTTCTGATTGTCTTTGGCAACCCCTCTGAAATGCCCATTCGACCCCCCCCCCCCCCCCCCGGGTCCTGACCCTCAGGTTGAAAAACGCTGCTCTATGAAACATTTATTACAACATTTATATCATTTTAAAAAACTACAGCAAAATGTGCTGCAGGGTGTCCCCCAAAAACAAAGTTTTTGCAGTTCAATAAATTTTCCCCCATGCTTTTTATGATAAAACCAGTTAAGAAATGACATTTATAACCGAAGAACAAAAATTATGTTACAAAGGCCCTTTCTAGGTATGACTCTACACCAGGGGTCCTCAAACTTTTTAAGCAGAGGGCCGGTCCACAATCTTTCAGATTGTTGAGGGGCCAAACTATCATTTGAAAAAAAAACAAACAAACAAAAAACAACAAAACCGAATTCCTATGCACACTGCACATGTCTTATTTGTAGTGCAAAAAAATATGAAAGAACAACACAATATTTAAAAATAAAAACAATTTTGACCAACGTAAACCTACCAGGATTTCAATGGGAAGTGTGGGCCTGCTTCTGGCCAATGAGATAGTCAAATTAATGGGGATTGTTGTTGTTGTGTACCTTCAAGTCATTTCAGATTTTGGACGCGCCTAAGTTTAAAACTGAAGGCGGGGCCAGGTACATGACCTTGGAGGGCCGGATCCAGCCTTAGTTTGGGGACCCTTAGACTACACTGTCATATAATTCAGTTCAAAGCATGTTATATGGCAGTGTAAAAGGGGGCTAAGTAGAGGTTTACAATGTCCACTCGGGGTGCAGACTTAATGCAGTTTGACAGAGCTTGAATGCGATGCAATCTCTGCCAAATAGTTCTGCTACCTCCCCAAATATGAATGGAGCTCTGGGGCCAAACTGCAACAATCCTTACTTAGATGTATCCCCAGCAACTGATCCTTGCAGACAGTAAGACCTGAATGCATAACAATTAGGGAAGAAGTTGCTTGCAAAGGCAGATGGGCCTCCTGGGCTGCTTATGCTTACCTTGAATCTGGCAAGTGATTCCCAGCAGGAGAAGCAAGAAGGCGCAGCGCAAGGCGGACCGAGCGAGGATTGGACGGGACTGGCTCATGTTGGAAGGTCTAGGCTGCAAAGAGAGGGCGCTCTGAGCAGCTCCATCCACCCAAGGTGCTTTTAAGCCTCCGGAGCGAACAAGGGGAGGAGCCGGGCCCTACTTTTGAACCCCTGCCAGGGCTTTTCTGTAGAAACCGCCCTCGAAGGGACAGAGCCAGGAAAACTGAAAACCCCGTGGACAAGTTCTTTGGAAACAGTTGCAGAGATGCGCGCTTTGGCCTCTAGAGGGAGACTGCGCTGCAATTTTATTTATTTCATGTCAAAAGCATTGCATACATTAGTAAAGTAAAGGTTTCCCCTGACGTTAAGTCCAGTCCAGACCAACTCTGGGGGTTGGTGCTCATCTCCATTTCTAAGCTGAAGAGCCGGTGTTGTCCATAGACACCTCCAAGGTCATGTGGCTGGCATGACTGCATAGAGCACCGTTACCTTCCCGCCGGAGCGGTACCTATTGATCTACTCACATTTGCATGTTTTCGAACTGCTAGGTTCCGGGCCTGGGCTGTGGCGCAGGCTGTTGAGCAGCTGCCTGCAGCCAGCTGCAACAAATCACTCTGACCAAGAGGTCATGAGTTCGAGGCCAGCTCTGAGCCTGCGTGTGTCTCTGTCTTTGTTTTATGTTAAGGCATTGAATGTTTGCCTTATATGTGTAATGTGATCCGCCCTGAGTCCCCTTTGGGGTGAGAAGGGCAGAATATAAATACTGTAAATAAATAAATAAATAAATAAATAAATAGGTTGGCAGGAGTTGGGGCTAACAGCAGGCGCTCATTCCGCTCCCGGGATTTGAACCTGGGACCTTTTGGTCCTCAAGTTCAGCAGCTCAGCACTTTAACACACTGTGTCACCAGGGGTCCCTGCATACATTAGTAGAAAACTGATAAAAAATAGAAGGAGCACAAGTGGAAAAATTTCTTTTGACCAAAATGGGCAACAGCGATCGCATTCTCTGTAGCCTCAAATACTTCTTCCTCTGTACATGAGGCAGGACACTGCGGACAAGCATACAGATGCGGAGTTGTCCACTCTGCTCCACAGTCGCACAGGGTGGAGGATTCTTTTAGGTAGTGCCATTTTGCCAGGTTGTCTTTTGACCTGCCCAATCCACTTAGGAGTCTGTTCAGGGACTTCCAAGTTGCCCATTTTTGGTTTGCCCCTGGAGGAAGACCTCCGTGAGGACCATCCAGTTGGGATTTCCTGGCTTAGCTGCCCAAAAGGATGCCTTCGCTGTTGCTGGGGGAATGTCAAGAGAAGTTGTTGGAGGCTAGTCTCCAACAAAGTGGTGGTTCTCATGAAACTTCCTTGATTTGAGTCTACTGGGAGGAGGCTGATAGCCATGCAGTGAGTGTTCAAACTTATTTCTCTCACAGTTAGCAGCAACTTCCCGTCGCACATCGGGGGGGGGGGGGGGGGAATGCCAGCTAGCTTATAGAGTTTATCAACAGGTGTAGGTTTAAGACATCCTGTGATTGTTCTGCATGTTTCATTCAATGCTATGTTTACCTGCTTCACATGGGCAGACTTGTGCCAAACAGCGCAGGCATACTCAGCAGTTGATATCCATCCTCGATATACTCAGTCAGATTGAGAGTTTAGGCTGTACAGTTTTTCCCTGGTCTGAAACCTGCTTGTTGTGAGGTTGAATAACAGGTCCTACACTGCAATCAATTCATACAATTGAATAGCAGTTTGAAACAGCACTTTGAAATCCAACAAATGCTATGTTCAGCAAAGGACAAGAGGGATCCTCTCACCTCTGCAGGTGAGAGGATCCCTGTCACCATCCAGCTATGAATAAGTTTACATAGGGGCCACCAAACGCAGCATTGCCCAGACACGAATCAAGGAACATGAAAGGCACTACAGACTAAATCAACCAGAGAAGTCAGCCATAGCAAAGCACTTGATGTACCAACATGGACACAGCATATTATTTGAGAACACAGAAATGCTGGACCACTTGAACAACCACCATGTCAGACTACACAGGGAATGCAAACAAACCCAATGTAGTCTGCACAATAGAAGAACTATAATGACCATATAGCATATAGCAACACCATAATCCCCAATACAAAGCTCAATACAATACAATGAAACATACAATAGAAAAGGAGCAACTGCTCTCAAACAGAAAATATCTCGGTCTGATGTCAGTCCCAATGTATGCAAGCTTCAGGGGTCCAAATCTGATGAAAAAGGCCTCCAAACGAGAGTGAAAGTACACTGGCACTCAGTCGGTAGCTGCTATGCAAGGTGGACAGAATAAAGATGAAGCACAGTTCTCAAAACAAACAGTACTTGTTTTCGGGAAGAAAACTCACATTGTGCATAATAGCATCAAGGGAAATAGACTCTGCTATTATGCACTGTGTGAGTCATTACTCATAGTTGCTGACCACTTTATCACCTGAAGAAGGGGAGTTTTCTTCCTGAAACAGGGTACTAGAAAACCCGGGCACCCCTGTATTTACAGCCCTTTTGAATCATGAGTGACTTCATTCGCGGAGCCTTCTTGTTTTGAGAGCTGTGCTCCATCTGTGCTCCATCCCTCCCGGCAAGCAACCAGCTTTGAGAAGCCCACTGTTTGTTGCTGCCTAGCAATGTACAGCGGGCCCCTCCAAGTCCCAGTGCTTGCCAGGAGGGACAAGACTTTTCCCTCCCTGCAAGCAACCAGCTTGGAGAAGGCTGCTGTGTGTTGCTGCCTAGTGCAACAGGCCTCTCCAAGTGCCCACTGTTTGCCAGGAGGGACGAGATGTTTCCTCCCAGCAAGCAAATGGCTTGGAGAAGCCTACTGCGCATTGCTGCCTAGCAACGCACAGCGGTCCTCTCCAAATGCCGGGTGCTTGCTGGGAGGTAAAAGCCTGCACCGGCCACATCTCGTCCCTCCCAGCATGCACCCGGCTTGGAGAGGCCCACTGCGCATTGCTGCCTAGAAAAACACCTGCTTTACAGCAACACGTGGCAGGCCTCTGCAAGTGTTGGGTGCCTGCCAGAAGGAGTAGGATGCAGCCAGAACATCGGATACTACGGACTGTCGGATAACTGGAAGTCAGATAACTGGAACTCTACTGTATATGAAAACAATAGTTTTCTTGCCTCCCTATAATAGAAGCCCCATCTACACTGTTTATACACTGACCATATAATGCAATTTCAAATTTCATTACAGGCAGTTTCCATATAATGCAGTTTCAAACTCAATTATATGGCAGTGCAGATGGGGTCATAGGATATATCCACCCTATGTAGCAATAGCATTTTGATATCATTTTAATGTTCGTGGTTCCATGTTGTATAATCTTGGGATTTGTAGTTTTGTGAGATCGTTCTTAGGCTATAGAGCTCTCCAGTGAAGAAGTCTATATATCTGACCGAAATTCTAGAGGATGGAGTCAACCCATAGGTATTGAATGCTATAAAGCTGCAGAGATTCTGCATTATTGGTACACCACTAGATGTTTTACCTTCTACCACTCGTAGAAGCAGTTTTATAATCTTTTCCGTTGACAGTTCTCAAATTTGCTGATTTTCACAGAGGAACGAAATGCGTGCCATATCTCAAGTATGGCTCCTGAACTCCTGACATCTCCCAAAATATTTCTTTCTACTCTAAAATTGCACAACATGCCTAGAAAGGTTCATTTTCACAAGCCTGTTTTAGGCTTTGAATAGTTGTACTTTCTATTTGAAAATCGCCATGCCCTTCCGTTTTAAACCAGGCCTGGGAAGATTGGTTTTGTGAGACAATTTTCAATTTCGAGGTAGTTTTTCCCAGGGTTTTGGCTCAAAGTGGATTTGTATGACTCTCCAAGTGGGTTTCAGACCTTCAGAGGTTGCTAGATGGCATGTCCTAGTATTCCTCACTCTTGGCTATATGCTCTCTAGAACTGATGGAAATTGCCCACCCAAAGTTACAAAGTGGAGATGAAAACCTGGGAAGAGAAAAGTAGTAAATTCTCCTTATAGCTGCCTTCATTCTGCAGCAACAAAGTAATGGAAAACGCTGGCTTGCTTTAAACACGATTCTAGAAAGAGGCCTTCTTATACTACTGCTGCTTAGAAAGAGCTTTTTCTTCTTTTTCTCCTTAATATATTAACTATGTTTTAAAAAGGAAAAGCAAAAAATGGTGAAAAAACACAAGGGAATTTCAAGTGCAGGACAATGTGGTCTGAAGTCGTGGTAAAACTCAGGGAATGAAGCATGGCAGTAGCATGAAACATTTGTTGTCCGGAAATGCTGAAAACAGATGATGCGGGTACACCAGACCAGACAATTTGCCACATGTACTATGTTGATTGTCTTTCCCTAAAATATATTTCCTGATAAAGATGTGAACCAATTCCTCGGAAACATACTGCTTGGATGAAATGGGACATAGTGGCCAGGGTGGGGGATATTTACCTTTTGCATAGTTAGGCTAATAAGAGAGAAAACTGTGAGCAGTTGCTCTTGTCAATCATCATTACGCCAGCCCCTGTCCCCTGGGGCTGTTGAGTAGTACAGTATTATCATTAAAAATAAGTCCGAATCAAAAATCCTTCCCAATTTTTTAGCTGAAAAATCATGTTTAATTCCAGTAACACTATGGAGGGGTCCTTTTCAGTTTGTTTTTGGCAACTCGGCTGCCAAATTGCCGAAATTATTCGAAATCCGAATCGCCCTCCGGAATTTCACACACTCCTAATAGTTTTTAATGAATCTTTTAAATTTATTTATTTATATATCTGTTAACATATTCATACTCATATCAAGAAATCTCAGAGTAGCATATACTGTATATACTCGAGTATAAGCCTAGTTTTTCAGCCCTTTTTTTAAGACTGAAAAAGCCCCCTTCGGCTTATACTCGGGTGAGGGTCCTGGTTGGCTTATATTTAGGTCAGCTTATACTCGAGAATATATGGTACATTTATTATTTTTTCTCTATTATTGTTGCTACTATTACATTTATTTTACTCTATTATTATTATTATTAATAATAATAATAATAATAATACATTTATTATTTCACTCTGATATTATTATTATTGCATTTATTATTTACCTGTATTTATTATTACATGTATTATTTTCCTGTATTTATTATTATTATTACATGTATTATTTTACTCTATTATTATTAAAAGGATACATAAGCACATTTACATTGAAGAAGATGAGAATAATGATTTGATCTTTAAATTTGAGCTTTATGTAAATATTCAAAAACATTTAACCTATTGATGCCTCAATTAATGTAATTTTATTGGCATCTATTTTTATTTCTTAAATTTACCATCCTCGGCTTATATTGGAGTCAATGTTTTCCCAATTTTTTTGTGGTAAAATTAGGTGCCTCGGCTTATATTCGGGTTGGCTTATACTCGAGTATATACGGTATTTATTCTTCAAGGTGTCCTTGTGGGATGTTCAGAAAGGTTCCAAAGACGGAAGCGTAGACAGTCCAGATATGGTGAAAAGATCCAAGCCTGACCCACCTCAGGCCCCGTCTGCACTGCCATATATTGCAATTTAACTTCATTGAACTGCATTATAAGAGTCTACGCTGCTATATAATGCAGTTCAGTGCAGTTAAATTACATTCTGAAACTGCATTGTATGGCAGTGTAGATGGAACCCCAGTTTCAAACCTAGAGCTCTGAGCGTTTCCTTTTTGGCCAATGGTCATTTTGATAAGGAGATCATGGGAGAGACTGCCCAGAAAGTAATTTCCGAGCACAGGTTGCATCCATTCTGCCAGTAATCATAAACTGCAGCCCACAAACCTCATAAATCCTGTTAAAAATATGACCTTGCATTTCGAGAAGTTTGACCCAGGAGGAAATTCTGAGGAAATGAAAGAAAAAGTAAAAGAGAAAATGTTGATTATACGATCATTATTCCCAGTTCCCTATTTGTGTACGGTTGAAACACAGCCCAATCATTCAATTGCCTTAAAATGTGAGGTGTTTCGCACTCCCCCATCACATATAATCATGATTGTGAAACTCTGTATCTTCCAAGATAAAACAGAATTGATTGTGATCCATCTTTTGCTTTATTTTTATTGTCCAGGATATGTAGAGATTTACAAAAGTACAGCAAAAAACTGTTGATTGATTTTGTATAGGCATCTAATTGTGCCAGTGTTGTAAGCCGCCCTGAGTCCCTTCGGGTGAGAAGGACGGGATATAAATATTGGAAATAAATAAAATAAATAAAACATATAGCTGAGATTTTTAGAAGGACAGCAACATAAATAAGCTACTGTTAACAATCAGTTCCCACAATCTTGATAGTCTTCACCTGCCAGTGAAAAGGCAGCAAAGAAAGAGCCAGCCATCCTAACCTCCTCAGGAAGAGAATTCAAATATCTTGGATTTGCTACAAAGAAGGTCCTCTCCAAATGCGCCTGTGAAGAGAGCTGTGTTTCTCCTGAACTTCTTACAAGCTTGGGCAGGATTAGTCAGAAAGATATAGCCTGGACCTGAGCCATGATGAACATATCCATCTTTGTGCAATGTACAGTAATATGTGATAATCTGACATGACAATCACAAATAAGGAACTAGGCCTTTGCTCCCCAGACAAATCCCTATCCAATCTATTATATATCCCTATAGTCAGGAGAAGCTGTGTTATATGAGATGACATCAGTCTCCATTCAAAGTAACTTACAGGTTATTTGGAAGCGCAGCCTAAAAATTGTGCAATTTTTGGCTTGGGCTGGCATGTTTGTTGATATTATTTGCATACACAATTTTTTTTCAACAGACATAGTAATGCCATGCCATAATAGACTCTCTCCGGGCAGCAAAGGTGTATAGTTTGGGACAGCTTGCAACTTTCTTTGATTTTGCCCATGCAAATGCAAAATTTCTTCTTCTTTTGGATTTAGTCCAGCTGTTCTTGGCCTGAGTTAGCATACATGTCAGTATTCTGTGCATGCAAAGTCTCTTGGTTGGGTGGGAATCTGCGCCATCTCATAAACCAAGGCTTCTTAAACTTTTTCCACTCATGACCCTTTTTCCACCAAAGATTTTTTTGTGATTTTTTTGTATATCTCTGCATATAAAAGTCAAAGTATGTACAGTAGAGTCTCACTTATCCAACACTCGCTTATCCAACTTCTGGATTATCCAACGCTTTTTTGTAGTCAATGTTTTCAATACATCGTGATATTTTGGTGCCAAGTTCGTAAATACAGTAATTTCTACATAGCATTACTGTGTATTGAATTACTTTTTCTGTCAAATTTGTGGTATAACATGATGTTTTGGTGCTTAATTTGTAAAAGCATAACCTAATTTGATGTTTAATAGGCTTTTCCTTAATTCCTCCTTATTATCCAACATATTCGCTTATCCAACGTTCTGCCGGCCCGTTTATGTTGGATAAGTGAGACTCTACTGTATATCCCAAAAAGTTGTTGCTAGGTTAAGGGGCCCTCTGTGATGCCACTGGATTGCTGTTGCTAAGTAAAGTGTCCCTCTCTGATGTCACTGGGAAAGAAAGGTATGTCATGTATGAGGAGAAAAGCCACCACAAGAGCCATGTTGCCATGGAGACATTGTGAAGTAGGCCCTCTCAGAGCTGGAGAAAGGAGGAAGAGGAGGGGAAGGAAAGAGGAAAAAAGAAAAAGAGAAAAAGAAAAGGGAGGAAATGAGAAAGAAAGAAGGGGGATAGGTGGGGAAGGGAAAAGGAGGGAAGGAAGGAAGGGAAAGGAAAGAGGGAAAGGTATGAGGGAAGGGGAGGAAAGAAAGAGAAAGAATGGAGGACAGTTGAGGGCAATGGCCCCTCTGACACCAGGGCAACCCTGATTATATATGCTAGGTAAAGGTAAAGGTTTTCCCCTGACGTTAAGTCCAGTCGTGACCAACTCTGGGGGTTGGTGCTCATCTCATCTCAGCAGACTGAGAGCCACAACCAAGGTCACTACAACATCTGTTATAGAACTCCAATATGCCGATGACAACGTAGTCTGTGCGCACTCAGAAGAAGACCTACAAGCCACTCTAAACACCTTCACAGAAGCATATGAGAAGCTCGGCCTCTCATTGAACATCGAGAAAACCAAAGTGCTCTTCCAACAGGCACCAGCTAATCCCTCTGCAAAGCCAGGAATACAACTTAATGGTGTCACATTAGAAAACGTTGACCATTTCCGCTACCTTGGCAGCCACCTCTCCACAAAAGTCAACATTGACACTGAAATACAACACTGCCTGATCTCTGCGAGTGCAGCATTTTTCCGAATGAAGCAGAGAGTGTTTGATGACCAGGACATCCATAGAGATACCAAGGTGCTTGTTTACAAAGCCATTGTCCTCCCAACCCTGCTCTACGCCTGCGAAACGTGGACGGTCTACAGACATCACACCCAACTCCTGGATGTCCATTAGCATTGCCTCAGAAAAATCCTGCAAATCTCTTGAGAAGACAGGCGGACAAATGTCAGCGTGCTTGAGAAAGCAAAGACCACCAGCATTGAAGCAATGCTTCTACGCCATCAACTCCACTGGACCGGCCACGTTGTCGAAATGCCCGATCACCGTCTCCAAAAGCAGCTACTCTACTCCGAACTCAAGAACGGGAAACGTAATGTTGGTGGACAGGAAAAGAGATTTAAAGATGGGCTTAAAGCCAACCTTAAAAACTGTGGCATAGACACTGAGAACTGGGAAGCTCTGGCCCTTGAGCACTCTAATTGGAGGTCAGCTGTGACCAGCAGTGCTGTGGAGTTCAAGGAGGCACGAATGGAGGGCTTAAGGGAGAAACGTGCCAAGAGGATGGCCCGTCATGCCAACCCTGACCGGGACCATCTTCCACCTGGAAACCGATGTCCTCACTGTGGGAGAATATGCGGGTCAAGAATAGGTCTCTTCAACCACCTAAGAACCCACCCCCAAGACACCAAAGATGGAAGACAATCTTCCTCGAGCTACGAGGGATCGCCTAAGTAAGTAAGTAAAGTGGTGCTCATCTCCATTTCTAGGCCGAAGAGCCGGCATTGTCCATAGACATCTCCAAGGTCATGTGGCCAGCATGACTGCATGGAGGTGTGTGAGTTATCTGTTTGTTTTGGCCTAATGTGTTCATCCTTTCATTATATCTTGGAGCCCAGGTGTGCTTCAACAGACCCAGTACAGCGACCTCACTTTTTGTTTTCCTGGCATCTGTTGGTGCATCCACCAGTGACCAGCTAGTAGGCATATAAAATCAGTATAAAAGTTAAACATTTATTGATAAAAAATCAGAACTTTCAAGGCTTGCAAAACACGCTGATTTTTCTTTTTGTGCAGGTGAAACGCTTTCTGCAGAGTCCACTGTAAACACGGAAATGTTGAAGCTAGCAGATTTATGAAAACGTTCAGAAACCTTTTGGTGTTGTTTTTTGCACCCACAACCTTGAGCTAAGGGGACTCCATTTGGGATCAGGACCCAAGGTATAAGAAGTAGTTTATTACAACCTCATCAGATGAGCCGCAGGATTACCACGCATTGTGGCGAATCTGGCATGCGCCAGTTCGTCTTCTCTTTTACCATGCAACCCTACTGGAAGAGGCTGTGCATCATGGAATGGACTGTGAGCTCTGTGGCAAAAGGGAAGGTGAATTGGTGCATGTTGCTGAATTTACACTGATCGCTTGACCACTACCTACTGTTCATAGCTTGAACTGTTAATAAACTTATTTAGGAATATAGTGGCCTAATTTCTTGGTGTACCACATGTTGCTGTGCATTGTGCAAAGACTGATATGTTAGTTGGAAAGAATTATTTTCGGTGACCCAGGGCAGCTCAAAATATAATTTGTAATGAACTAGGGTATGTGAATTTCACAATCTTGTGCAGCTGTGTTTCAAAGGAACTGATAAATGGAAATTCGGATTAATGAAGATCATAAAGCATTCCTTGAGAAATACCAGAATGCCTTTCTTATAGAGGAAAGGGCAGACACAAAAAGATAATTGTGCTTTAGACAGATGTACTCATTCTGAATACATTTCCTGGGGAGGAAATACCATCAATGGTAAGTTTCAACATAATTTTGTGTGAAATAACTTTGAATACCTGTGTTTCACAAGTTTAAGCATTAGATCACAAGGAAGACACAGAACAGTAGACATGTTATCTGACCACATGAATCTAAGATATGTACCGAGACTACCTGAAATGGGGCATGAGAAAAGCCTCCTACAAGGATGGTAAAATATCAAAACATCTGGGCATATCCTGGGCAACATCTTTGTAGACTGCCAATTCTCTCACACCAGAAGCGACTTGCAGTTTCTCAAGTCATTTCTGACACGAAAAAAAAATCTGAAATTGGATCCTTGGTGTATTGACTCCCATCCTTTCAGCTGATCTAGGCATGTCCCTACAGTAATTTTATTTTGGCCCTCAATTAAGATGCTTTTTAGACTGACAAATTCAAGCCATTGTTTTATTGATGCATTTGTATATATATTTTATTGAATATATGTATTTTATATCACTATGATTGTTCTAATTTACTATGCAAGACTCCAAAATCTTTGATAGCAAGTTGTTTATGTTTGGTCTAAAGAACCTCACAAAGTTTCATGAGAAGGAAATGTGTTTCTGTATATGTTTGAAGGAGCCTCGTCAAGATTAGACTGCACTTTTTCTTCAAAAATACAGTTGAATATATCCACTGATCCAACCATTCACAGGCTGAAAATATTCCAAAAAGCATGGTTCTTTATTTTGATAATACAGTAGAGTCTCACTTATCCAACATAAGCGGGCCGGCAGAATGTTGAATAAGTGAATATGTTGGATAATAAGGAGGGATTAAGGAAAAGCCTATTAAACATCAAATTAGGTTATGATTTTACAAATTAAGCACCAAAACATCATGTTATACAACAAATTTGACAGAAAAAGTAGTTCAATACGCAGTAATGCTATGTAGTAATTACTGTATTTATGAATTTAGCACCAAAATATCACGATGTATTGAAAGTATTGACTACAAAAATGCGTTGGATAATCCAGAACGTTGGATAAGTGAATGTTGGATAAATGAGACTCTACTGTACCTGTATTTACTCGAATCTAATGTGCATCAAATCAAATGCACACCTCATTTTTCAAAACCATGAAACCAAAAAAAGTATTTGCCAACCCACAGTCCAAGCCTAGCTTCACTGTATTATGGGAATGTAATGTGCACTCCAATTTGGTCATTTATTCCCCCAAAAAAGTGCACCTAAGATTCATGTAAATACAGTAATTAGTTAAGGTTCAGTACTCATATTGATTTGCAAATAGGTCTGCCCCATGTTTTGGAGGTCAATTGTTTTGATTACAATTTCTAGACTTATACGTGAATTTGTACATTACACAGTCCAAACAAAGATTTTTTTGTGTTGGCGAGGGCTTTCAAGACCAGGATCACAAGGTTGTTGTATGTTTTCTGGGCTATATTGTAGCGGAAGCCAGACTTCCCCTCTTCTCGGCTTCTCATGTGTCTGTGCGGACGCAGTGGAAGTAGGAGACAGACAACTGGAGTTTTTTTCCAAAGAAAGCAGTTTACTAAAGTTCATGCAGCTGCAGAGGTTCATCCCACGCACAACTAGGTGCTGAAAAGGGAGAACCCCGCCGACAGGGTCAAGTGTCTATTTATACAATTCAATGGGTTCGGCTTACGACCGCCCACATATCAAACCATTGGTGCATATTTGTGGTGCAGTATTACATTTCATTACTTTCGTTTCTCTCAAAACACATGATTTCGGGGAAATCATGTGATAACCCATCGGCTGTGTACCTGGCCTGCTCGTACCTCCTTATATGGCCATTTCCTCCTACCCCTTCATTCCTGCCTTAATATGGCCATGTTCCAGACGTATTCTCTCCTGACATTTTGCCCACATCTATGGCAGGCATTTTCAGAGGTTGTGAGGTCACAGCCTCTGAAGATGCCTGCCATAGATGTGGGCAAAACGTCAGGAGAGAATACTTCTGGAACATGGCCATACATCCCGGAAAACATACAACAACCCCAAAGATTTTTTTTCCTGGTGTCTTGGTTTTTAGGCCGGTTCCTGGGGTTGTTTGGGACAATTCAGAAAATTGTGTTGGATAGATCTATTGCACTGTAGCCTTGAGATACCTTTTCACCCAGCACCACACCAGAGTCCAGTAGAAAGATCTACAAAAGTGTATTAAGAAAAAGCATTTTCAAAGGGAAAAAGGGGAATTTTCCGAAAGTGAAGTATTGTACAGAATGCAAAAGAGCAGCAATCCAAAATAGGCAAAGTACAGGAATACAGGAGAGTCGAAATCCCAAACATAAATCCATAAGCATGAAACAGGAACTTTATCCAAGGAAAACCTTTCTAGGTACATAAGCAAAATCAGGAAACTTGAAACAGGAAACTTGAATCATGAACTGGAGAGCCAAAACAGGAACACCATCCTTAAGCATCCTCTGAGCCACTTAATTTAAGCCTGTCCAAGAAGCCATGAGATCATGGCAAATACACCTGGGCCTCAAGGACCTCTCACGGATTCTTTCAGAGTGTCTAATTGATGTATCTTTCACTCCCTCTGTTCTGAAGCCTAATCTGACTGAGAGACCTCCCCTTCGGTCGAAAGCCGTTTCACAAGGGAACTGAAATCTGCACTTTCTGTTGCCTGGGAACGGAGCACCGGAATTCCAAACAACAGCTTCCTTGGCCTTCGAGTATCTCTAATCACTAGCAGGCTCTTCACTTTGCATCTCCATGCCCTCATCCTCTGAAACATCATTAGAAAAATCCCCTGCCTCTAGCTGAGCCTGCTGAGCCACAACACCAAGAACATCAGCTTATGTTTCTTAGATATCGCTGAATTGATGAAATATTAGAAGATCTCTTCTGCGGAATTGGGTTGTCATAGCAAGCTTTTCTTATTTGAATGGGAAATAGTTAAACGATAAAATGTAATTAATGAACTTTTGATAGTATGAAACAGAATCATACTGCCAATGCTACATAATATAAAGTTATTATTATTATTATTATTATTATTATTATTATTATTATTATTATCTGCATTTCTATACCGCTTTTCTCACCCCTGGCTTCTCAAAGCGGTTTACAACATAATAAATGGCAAAATTCAATGCCTTACAAATATATAAAAATATATCACATATCTAAATAAAATACATACAACTGTAGATTAAAATCATTAAAACTATAAAAACATCAAACAAAGACATATGCATAAAACATGCTATTACAGCAATTGACATAGATCCCTTCTTTTCCCCCACCACCATCCCCCATCTCCCTCAGAGTTAGGCCTAATGATTTGAATAAAGACAGTTCACACATTGAATACATCTATATATATAAAAGAGTGATGGCATCAGGGCAGCGGACAAAACAACAAAACTACAGGCCCCCCAACCTCGAAATTTGACAACACAACCCATCATTCACAGCTCTAGGTTGATACAACAAAAAGAAAAGAAAAATAAAGTCCTAATTAGAGGGAGAGCAATAATTGTTTTTATCCAATTGCTGCCAGTTAAAAGGCTAAGCTCCGCCCACTTGGTCTCCTAGCAACCTACTCAGCCCAGGGGACAGGCAGAGTTAGGCCTCACTTAGGCCTCTTCCACAGATTATCTAATTTGCACTGGATTATATGGTAGTGTAGACTCAAGGCCCTTCCATATCTATATAATCCATTTAGAATCTTATATTATCTGCTTTGAACTGGATTATCTTGACTCCATACTGCCATATAATCCACTTCAGTGTGCATACTAAACATAAAGACAACCTACAACAGACATTCAATACCACCACTACCTCAACAATTTCTCACCAACACCACCAAACAACGCCACAGCAACGCGTGGCTGGGCACAGCTAGTAGTGCATAAGTTACCTTGACGTACTGTTAAAAAACCAAAGGCAGGAATTTTCGATGGCTCACAGACCAGACAACGTATAAATGACTCACATTTCATAGCATCAATGAATGAAATCAAATCATGTGCCTGGTCTTCATTTGTTCTTGTTGTGAAAAGCTTAATTGGGAACAAGAAGGCAGACAACTGCATATAATTAGTAGAGGATATGCTCTTTCCTTTCAACTCATGCAACATGAGTGTTGAAAATATGCACAATTGCTCATATTGCTTTCCAGAGAATGTTGGAGACTTAAGCAAAGAGCAAAGTGAAAGATTTCACCAAGACATAAAAAGAATGGGCCAGATACCAAGGAAGTTGGGGTGCACACATGATGGCAGACCATGGTTGAAATTTTATGAAGGATTGCTTTGGCAGATCCCAATCTCGGAAGTCTCACAAAAGGAGCTTCTTGTTTGTCGAATGACTGGAAAGTTTTATCATAAATCTGTGCTTTTGGCATGAAATAAGTACCTTTTCAAGTAGTCCATTTTTCTTTTCGTTTTAATATGTTTCCTTCATGCTTAAATATCCTGATTTTTATGGGCAAGCAGAGTGAAAAGTGGTATATGGATATGTTCTATATCTCAAAAACTAGAACTGATAGAGTTAACTGGTGCCATTTTGGAATCAACAGGTCAGATATACCCAGAAATAGATCTAAGATTTGTGGCACCAAAGTGTGTGTTGGCCAGTGTTCTTTCTCCTCTGCTTTCCTTCCTTCCTTCCTTCCTTCCTTCCTTCCTTCCTTCCTTCCTTCCTTCCTTCCTTCCTTCCTTCCTTCCTTCCTTCCTTCCTTCCTTCCACCTTTTCTATCCTGCCTTTGACACAGCTTTGGCCCATACTACTTGAAAGATTATATTTCCACATATGAGCCTGCCAGATCTTAAAATCCTTAGGAGAAAGCTTATGGTACATATTGAGGTCCAAAATTTATTATTTGTTGTATTTATATGCCATTTTTCTCCTGGCATGAGAATCAAGGCAACTCACAAACAATAAAACAAAATTAGATAGCAACATGATAATAAAATGAAAACCCAATTAAAATATTGCCATTTTAAAACTGATACATTAAACAATATGAAATCATTTTAAAACATACAAAAGTTAAAACTAGAGTATCCACATCAGCCCTATAAGAAAACATTAAAATACTGCTTAACCAAGGAGAGCGAGGAGGCAAGAAACAAGAGGCTCCTATGGAAGCAACCTTGAGTTCCAGGGAGAGAGATGGGATATAATTAAATGCTACATACTTTCCAATGGTGGTGTGTGAAACGGCAGAAATCCATCCTGTTTTCATTTCGATTTAGGGTGCCTCCCTGGTTTGTTTTAGGGAAGATTCTGGGATATTAGGAGAGGGATTGTTCAGATTCATATTTTGGAATTTTGATTTACTTTGCCATCTAGACCACACTTTAATGTATCCTAGTTTTCATATGTCAAATATTGGAGTGCAATATAGTAAAAGAAAGAGCAAGGATTTCTGGGGGACCTTCTAGACAGGCCCTATATCCCAGGTTCTGATCCCAAGTTTTCTGCATTCAACTGAATTATAGGAGTCCCCTCTCTCAGATAATCTGGATAAACAGAAAACCTGGTATCAGGTCGTGGGATAGAGAGCCTGTCTGGAAGAGCCCTGGGCTGCAGCTGGTCTCTATGTTTTCAAAAATGGAGATGAGCCTTTAGTTGTTTGTCCCAGTATGCTATGTGTGAAATTATACTTGCATATCTGCAAGTTATGCAGTCAGCTTTCAGCCTCTTATTTTGTGACCTGAATCTGACTGCATTTTTGTTCTAATTCTGGGACTTTCCCATTTCTGTTTGCCCTCTACTTCTTTGTATTTCATTATATTAGATTAATGAGTAATTCTGGAGTTCCTGAGAGTTTGAGTTTTTTGTAGCTTGTTCATAAGAAAATAATGTTTTGCTGTGTTTTTTATTTTTTGAGGTATATTTCCTGGTAGACCAGGAGAACCCCCTGTTTGAAATCTGAGAGCTGCTGAAAGTCAGTGTGGACAATACTGAGCTAAGAGGACCAATAGTACAATAGTACTATTGTAGTTATGCAAATCCAAGGTGTAGCTTTTTTGGCTAAATGACTATACCAAAATTGGGGTGCGCATTACATTTGCATAATACAGTAAAGGCTTGGATTGCTAGTGGGTGCACAGGAGATGCAGCAGGAGTGCACGCCAGCCTCCCTGCTTCCCCAAGTTGCCTTCTACTTCTCCTCTTCCACTTCTGGGGCCCAATGCCTCACCAGAGCCAGAAACTCCCTCACCGGCTCCACAATGCCTTTTCCTAGGCCCTCCCGCGACGGGAAGGCCCATCCGGGCCCGAAGGAGAAGGCCCATTCAAGATGGTTGGGCCTCTCCACTGTGGCCCATGCGCCCTGGCCCCGCCGCCCACACCGCACGACCTGGCCCAGCCAGCCTGGATGGGCCTCCTCACTGTGGCCTGGCTCAGTCAGGCCGCTGCGGGAAGGTCCATCCAGGCCACAGCGAGAAGGTCCAGCCAGTCTTGCCAGGAGGCATGGCCATGCGATGTGGGAGGCGTGACCACGTGACACAGAAGGCGGGGCCAGGGTGCATGGTGCAGGAGGCGGGGCCAGGTCTGGCCACGCCTCCCGCCTTGCTCGGCCATGCCTCCCGCATCATGCGGCCATGCCTTCCGCGGTGCGGAGGGGCGCCAAAAATTATTTTGCCTACTAAGGCAAAATACCTGTGGACGCCTCTGCTCGCAAGTGGAGGAGGGGTCCTTATCAGCAGCAGAAGGAGGCAGGCCTAGAAACAGAGGAGGGCACCCTTGGTCAACATGGCAGCCGAGATTGCCTTTAGCTGGGTTAATTTTATGTATTTATTTATTTCAATAATAATAATAATAATAATAATAATAATAATAATAATAATAATACTTTATTTGTATTCTGCCCTCCCTTTGGGGACTCAGAGCGGATTCCAACATACAACGGCAAACATTCAATGCCTCCATAAAACAAATACTGACAATGAAATATGAAATAACATTAAATTAAAACCTAACATCACTAAATTAAATCTAACATCAATAAATTAAATAATAAATTAAACAATAACGTAGGAGCCTCCGGTGGCCTAGGGGATAAAAGCCTCGTGACTTGAAGGTTGGGTTGCTGACCTGAAAGCTGCCAGGTTCGAATCCCACCCAGGGAGAGCGTGGATGAGCTTCCTCTTTCAGCTCCAGCTCCATGCGGGGACATGAGAGAAGCCTCCCACAAGGATGGTAAAACATCAAAACATCTGGGCGTCTCCTGGGCAATGTCCTTGCAGACGGCCAATTCTCTCACTCCAGAAGCAACTCCGGTTGCTCCTGACACAAATTAATTAATTAATTAATTAATTAATTAAACTAGACTTAGTCAAACAAAATTATATAATAGCATAAAATCTAAGCAAACTTCCACATTAATTTAAAACAGACAACTAGAGTTCACAAAACAGTGTGGGTTGGTTATGTAGTCAAACGATGGTAATTGGGCTGGTGCAGACTAGGAGAGTCCAAATTCGAAATAGTTCTCAGCCAGGGGCCTGGTAGTGATCTCTCATTATCTAATCCTCCTCCTTTCCATATGCTAGTGAGTATAAGTAGGTCTTCAGTTGTTTTTTGAAGGAGTGGAGGGAGGGGGCACCTTTATTTCTTTAGGGAGGGAGTTCCAGAAGTTGGGGGCAACCACGGAGAAGGCCCCCCCCCTCTCTCTCTCTCGTTCCCACCAGCCGTACTTGAGATGGGGGTGGGACCAAGAGCAGGGCCTCCCCCACTGACTGTGGCACCTGGACTGGTTTGTAAGAGGAGATGTGCTCGATTAAATAGCCTGGACCCGAGCTGTTTAGGGCTTTAAAGGTATATACCGCTTTTCTCACCCCTAGGGGGACTCAAAGCGGTTTAACAACATAGTAGATGGCAAAGATTCAATGCCTCACAACCATATAAAATAAAACATTACAAGTCTAAAATCAATACATGTTTTCTGCAAAGCTGGTTTTGGCCACAAATCCCTTGATGATGAATCAGGAGCTGCAGGGCTTTCTTTGCATGCTCATTCAACTCCAGCATTTTCAACTGAGGTGCTTCAGAGGGAAATTGTGGTTTCTCCTGCCAAGGAAGCGTATTGGGGCAGGCAGAGAGGCCGGCACGTGTCTCCTGTGCACACGTGTACCCATCCTTTTAAATATTTCTTTCTGTCCTTTCCATCTTCCCCCCTTTCTTTTTTTCCCTTTCCTTCCTTCTTTCTTTCTTCCTTCCAGCCTTGCTTTCTCTTCCTTTTCTTTCTAACCTTCCTCTCTTCTATCTACTTGTTATCCACCTCTCCCTCTTTTTCTTTCCTTCCTACCTCTTTCTTATCTTCTTCCCATCCCACTTCCTCTCTTCCTTTTCTTTCTTCCCTTAATCCGACTCAGGCTGGTTTCGAACTCATGACCTCTCCGTTAGTAGTGATTTATTGCAGCTGGCTATTTACCAGCTGTGCCACAGCCCAGCCCAAATACAGGCTCCTTAAAGTGGTCAGGTCATTTTAAACAAAATTTTCAGCAGGTGCTTTATTTAAAAGTTGATATGCCAAGACACATAAGAATCACTTTTACAAGGGCCAGATTTGAACAAATGGAGTCTATGGAGAGACACAGTAGATTCAATCATATCCCACCTGGAGAAAGACTCTGTATCTGTGGTGCCTCCGAAATTGAAAACCTGAACCACATATTACATAAATGCTGTTTGTATGAAAAAGAAATGAGACAACATTTATGGTCTTTTATTTGTAATAAAACGGGATGGGATACAGCATCCAAAACTACTTTCTTATTAGCTGGTTATAACTCCACTGTAACAACAAAAGTTGCACTTTATCTGTTTAAAGCATTTAAAAGGAGAGCAGAGTATACTGATCAGACTGGTATATAAAGGGGACGAGGACATCTGATGTATAAACCTAAGATTAAGAGACTTTTGGTTATTATTATTATTATTATTTACAGTATTTATATTCCGCCCTTCTCACCCCGAAGGGGACTCAGGGCGGATCACATTACACATATAAGGCAAACATTTAATGCCTTGACATAGAACATAGACAAAGACAAACGCAGGCTCCGAGCTGGCCTCGAACTCATGACCTCTTGGTCAGAGTGATTGGTCTCAGCTGGCTGCAGCTGGCTGCTCGCCAGCTGGTCATCCCAATTTTTTCTATCTGTACTTGTATTTATAGTATGTTCTAACCCCACCAGAGACTTCTTGAGAAATCAAATATTCTCTGAATAAGAAAGGGCAATTAGCATAACATATGGCAGAAAAAGTATGTTTCAAGTGAAGTTACTTTCCTGTTGGTAATGAAGTTGAAATGGTCAGGAAGAGGATTGCCCTCTGTCCTCCAAACTATCTTAACTGACAACAAACGTAACGTCTGATATAAAATGTAGGTTTGTGCCTTTAGCAGCCTCACTTTTCTTCTCCTGTATATTTTTTAGCCTTGTTGCCTGATGAAGAAGATAGTGAAGCTCCAAAAGCTTCTGTTGTGCATTTTGATTGGCTTATGTCCTATCAGAAAACCATGTCAATATAATCACATAGAAAGCAGTGGCTCTGGAGTGCCAATTTCTTCCCCTGCCTATGCCTTCTTTTCACATTTTGAGCACTTTTCTCTCTGATGGACTCATTGGCCATTTTAGAACTGAAATGAGGAAAATATGCTATAGCGCAAGTTCTGAAAATCAGATCTGACATCCTGCTTTCTATGGTATGATGTCAGATCAAGGGCTAACCATATTCTGTTTCCACTCTTGCCTCTGGATTGCACAAAAGTCCTACTTCACATTCCACAATAGTTTCTTGTGAGTCAGTGGTACAATTCTTTTTAAAGTTGCATTCTCTCTGTATATTGTCATTAAAACACATTATCCGTTGTTGAGGCATATGTCCCCAGGAATCCCAGGCATCTTTGATCCTGCCCAAGAGATAATTTTCCTTAGCTATTCCTTGCTAAATAGGAAGGAAATGGGCAAAATGTCAGTATGATGACCTGTTCTTAGCCAGAGTTTGGACAATGCTACTTTTGCAACTGCAGCTTCCAGATCCCCTTGGCATGCATGGTCACGCTAGCTCAGTGATGGCACTGACACGCCTAGCCATTTTTACTGACACGCTGCCGCCTGCAGATTGATTGGATGACTATGTGTTTTGTGGCCAAATTTGGTGTGATTTCGTCAAGTGGTTTTGTTGCTTACTCCATAGGAATTATGCACATTACACATATATATATATATATATATATATATATATATATATATATATATATTTCTATTATTGTAGTATATTATCATATTATTACTATTATATTATTCATTATTCGTGACTACATTGAAATTAGAATAGAGAAAAATCAGCGTGGAAACTGCAAGAGGTACCATAGATCGTTGTACATGGAAATAATGGTAGTAAATAGTTACGATTTATTAAATACAGTTATAAATTACAATTATATATTTTTGTTATTTAAACTATACATATTGCGAAATTATGTTTTTTTTTCTTTTGCAGTGACACGCCACCCAAGTCATGCTAGGTTTTTTGGTGAATTTTGACACACCAAGCGCAAAAGGTTGCCCATCATTGCGGTAGCTCGACAGTTCTGGAGGTTCTTGTTTTTCACAGTGTAAGTTCTCCAAGCTTAATCCAAGCTGAATTATCTCTCTAGGGACAACAGTATTAAGCTTGGAAGGTTGACAAGGTACTGTTAATTCAATACTTTGAACAGAGGATTGTGTATACAATGCATTCTGTTGTGTGCCTTTAAGTCATTTCTGATTTGTGACAACCCTAAGGTTGCAAGATTTGTTCAGAGAAGTTTGTCTTTTCCTCCCTCTGAGGCTGAGAGAGTAATTTGCTCAAGATCACCTAGTAGTTTTCATGAGAATTAGAACCTTGGTCCCCAGCACCAAACAACTACATCAGGCTGGCTCACATTCAATACATATAGTACTATGTTTGGATCAATGCCCTGGGAGAGCATATAAACAGTTCCACATACTCATATTGTTGCAAAGGAAACTCCCAATTTGTTAACAAGATTGTAGAAATATTCCTAGGGGAAACACCAACTCCCTGCAAGGGATAATTAAAATATTGCCATGTTTCCATGAAATTAACCCCCTTAATGATGTTTGTGCACTGCTTTGCAAAGAAGGAAATGTTTATGCTGGTGAGTGTGCTTGTAGTGCAAAATGCCTCACTGTTAATGTAAGCTATTTTTTATTTATTCAAATAATTGTTTATTCTGCTCTTCAACCCAATTAGACACCCAGGCAGTCATGTTCTATTGGATATGGCCTAGATGGGTGGGAATATATTTGTGTCATTTTTGGTTTCTCCTCAGCAGCATCTTTCTTTCAAAGCCCTTTTTGGGCCTCTTTTACAATAAACAATTATCATGTTTTGTTCCCACGTTTTGTTCCCACGTTCTCATGTTTGAACTGCCAGGGCTCCTTCCCATAAAATCTTGGAATTTTTAATTTCTGGGCGTATTTAGAATTACTGGTATCTGCCAGAATATTCTCACCATACTAAGGTGCTATGGATGCAGATGTGGCAAAGGGCTCATCTACACTGACCAATTAGTTCAGTGTGTGTGTGGATCAGCCTTGCAGCATGAGACTGAGACTAACTCAAGATAAGACTACCTTAATTCAGCCTTACCCCGGGTTAGGTTAAGTCAAGAGAAAGCTCAAATCCTGACCCATGATTTGGGTGCTCTTCTAACTTAGGACCTCATCAGACTGCTGCTAGGCTCAGTTTCCATATGTGGCAGCCCCATGAAAGTCCCATGGCATCCATCACATGATGTCAGGTCACTTTCGGTGGGAGTCAGGTGTTACCCTACTCCAAGATACAGAAAGTGGGGAAAAGGCGTGATAAAGTGTGATAAGCATGTGGGAAGGCTGGCCATCCCAGAAGATGGGGAAATATGGGAGGGAGCAGGGTAAGATAGTTCCCACCACTTTCCCCCACTCCGTCTGATGAAGTCCTTAGGGGCTGCAAAGACAGTTGGATCAGTTCCTAACCACAACTGGCCACAATTGTCTTCACTTCCACCCTATGTTCCCCAAATTCAGAAGCCTGGGGACATGGAATAGCATGTGCCCCCTCCCCATGTCACAGCTGTCCCCTACCTTGTTCTTAGCACTTTGGCTGAGAACCAGAGCACCCATGCGCCAATGGATGGAGGCACCGGGAGAGGACATTAACCCTCTTCCATATCCCATAGTGCGGCAGTGCTTTGGCTGACTTCAGCCAGAATGCCAAGGAGCAGTTGGTGACATGGTGTGGCTGGGGACAGTCACAATACAGAGATGGGGGACATCTAGGGTTGTTAGTCACTGGAACTGAACCCTGTTTAGCATAGGTGGGGGTAAGTATTCCCTCCCACCTCTGAGGTGTTTGAGGAACACCCTGTAGACCCTATGTGGAATCCTGCATTTCCCGTCAGTATAGAAAGGCCCAAAGTGGTATCAAAGTGCTATAATTACATAATGGAAAAGAGATGTTGGAGGCAGATGGGAAAGATAGAGACTGCAAATGAAACAATGAAATAACATGAAGCTACATCAGCTGTAATGAAAATATACAATATTGTTTAGTTTTATTAATATCTGCTTTTAAGCAATTATGCAAATATATTTCAATTAAATTGGTTATACAGTAGAGTCTCACTCATCCAAGCTAAATGGGCCAGCAGAAGCTTGGATAAGCAAATATCTTGGATAATAAGGAGGGATTAAGGAAAAGCCTATTAAACATCAAATTAGGTTATGATTTTACAAATTAAGCACCAAAGCTTCATGTTATATAACAAATTTGACAGAAGAAGTAGTTCAGTATGCAGTAATGTTATAATTACTGTATTTACGAATTTAGCACCAAAATATTACGATATATTAAAAAAATATTAAAAATGGCTTGGATTATCCAGAGGCTTGGATAAGTGAGGCTTGGATAAGTGAGACTCTACTGTACTTAATTAGGGTTTGCAGAGCCCCTGGTGGTGCAGCAGATTAAACCACTGAGCTGCTGAACTTGTTGACTGAAAGGTCAGCAGTTCGAATCCGGAGAGTGGGGTGAGCTCCTGGTGTTAGCCCCAGCTTCTGCCGACCTAATAGTTTGAAAACATGCAAACGTAAGTAGATAATTAGGTACTGCTCTAGTGGGAAGGTAATGGCACTCCATGCAGTCATGCTGACCACATGACCTTGGAGGTGTCTACAGACAACACCAGCTCTTCTGCTCAGCAATGTAGATGAGCACTAGTTGGACACGACTAGACTTAATGTCAGGGGAAAACCTTTGCCTTTACTTAATTAGGGTGGGAAATATTTATTTATTTATTTATTTATTTCCATCATTTCTATACCGCCCTTCTCACCCGAAGGGACTCAGGGCGGCTCACAATCTAGCAAAATTCAATGCCAATATGCAATACAAAAAGATAAAACATAAGCAATTAAAACAATTAGATAATTTAACAAAATACAATAAAAAAACCATACATTATAAAATACTAAATAATAAATTTAAGATCTCGTTATTTACCCAAGCATTTAGGTTTTCTTGACCATACACTAGATCTTATGATATGTGATTGCCCATTTTATATTGGATAATAATTTATTATTTAATAATGTTATAATGACTCGGCAGTTTGAAACTATACTATATCATCAGTGTAGACTCATATAATGCAGTTCAATACTGTTAAACTGGATTATGTGAGTCTGCCCTGACTATGTAATGCTGTTTCAAATTGCATTATAAGGCAGTGTAGACAGGGCCTTGGTTTTATTGAATCAAAATCTTGTCCAGAATCAATTGTTGTTGAAAAGCTTAAAAACATGGAAATGTAAGAACAACCCAAATCACTGTGTAGGTGAGGTTGTTTTTTTGGGGTTTTTTTTGGAATTTTTGAAGAAAATGTAAGATATTTAAATGCAAAGCATAACTGTTGTTCTTGTGCTCCTTCAAATCTTTTCTGACTTATGGCGAAGCTATCATGGAGTGAAAGAGGTCACCCAGTGGTTTTCCATGGAAGAGTGAACATTTACACCCTGGTTTCAAGAGTCAAACTGTGACAGATTGGCTTTCATTACAGACTTTTTCTATCCCAAATTAAAATAACAAGAAGAAAAAAAGCACAGATAAGTCCCTTTAATCAATTAAAATTTAATCCCAACTGACTGCTACTTAAATTGTTTAAACCAAATGCAAACAATGACTGCATATTTCTAGGCCACCCATCAACCAAGAACCACAGAGTGGTGCAAATTTTAGTAATTTTGTTTTGCATAATTTCATAAAACATTAATATTTAGCACTGTGATGAAGTGATTGTTATTAGGTAACAGGGAAATATCCCCTTTGTTTTGAATGAATAAACATTGCTAGAAGGACAATGAGCAAATACCCCGTCATTTGATATGAGGAAACTGAGAAATTAAGTACCAGGAAGCTAACTCAAGTAGATCTGGATTTACTTGTCAGATGTAGCTTCAAGTGCCTCCATACTGTAGGATTAATACAGTATGACACCCCTTTGTAGTTTGCTGAGGTACCCAAACACTTTCCAGAGAAGATCTTGTAAAACTACAAGTCCCATAATTCCATAGCATTGAGCTATGGCGGTTAAAGTGGTACCAAACTGAATTGATTCTGGCAACCGTCACTCAGAGGGCCTTTTCATCAGCTGCTCCAAGACTGTGGAATGACCATCTGGAAGAGAATTTAAGACACAATTGAAGTCCCATCTTTTCTGGCAGGCCTACCGAGTCAAATTTAAGTTGTGAATTTTAATCTGCATTTCATCAGTGGATTTTACCTTGTATCTTATTTTGATGTATGTCTTTTATAATGTTGTATCTCTTGTTTATAATTATGTATCCCACCTCAAGCCGCAGGGAGAGGTGGGTATAAAAATTATTATTATTATTTTATTGTATGATACAGCAAACAAGACAGATATGCTGGATTTCGTATCACAAAATCACAAGTCAAACACTTCCCAAGGACTATGTGATGTATTTTCGGATGATGTGCGCAGATGCCAGTTGGGTGGCCTTTTGCAGTTGGCAGATCATAATTTTGTCAATGTCTATTGTTTCCAAATGCCGGCTGAGATCTTTTGGCACGGCACCCAATGTGCCAATCACCACTGGGATACCCTGCACTGGTTTCTGCCAGAGTCTTTGAAGTTCCTTAGCACAAGAGCTAAGTTACCACTCTTTCTGGGATCGCTTGTCCTTATATCCTTCTTTAAGATCTGGATTGAAAACATAAGAGTTAAGATACTACTCTTTCTGTGATCCTTTCCTTTCTGTCTTTCAAGGAGACATGGATTTAAGACAAGGGCTTAAGAAAACATCATTTCTGGGATCCTTTCCCTTCTAGCAGCTGTCATCCTTCTCCATACTTCACGTGTAGCCAAAAGAAACCAAAAGCAGCCATTTTTCAGCAGCTACTGTTCTGTTGCGACTGGGAAAAAAATGGCTGCAAAGCCCATGTAGTTATGGACATCCAAACCAGCCAAACCAGTCTAAAACAGTTTTTGATAACGAATCCGTACACAACTCTGCTTGATACCTATCTCACACCCTTCTTTCCTTTCCGTATCTAGTAAACTAATGTACATTTGTCTTATCATACTGCTAAGGGATGACTCCTCACAATCCATCCAATGTTACCCTAATTTCTGTCTTCACTTTTAAAAAACCTTTTGGGTGGATCATGCACAAATCTGTTCTTTTGTCCCAATGAACAAAACATTAAAACATTTTGGTTCCTTCAGAGCTATGCAGTTTCAATTTCATTATTTTTTTAAAGGAGACCATTAAGGGAAAGCGGGAAACATTTAGAGACAAGTGAAGTCAATTTTTTCCTGTTTTACAAAAACTACTTGTGGCAGGTTCTTTGCCTACAAACTGCCGACCTATGAAATGGACCTTGCATCACGTGATAGGACCCATAGAGACTAGTGGGCAAAGAGTGTCAGAGACTAGTTATAAATGTGTGTGATAATGTCCTCAGTCAAGGAAACTATGGGCCCAAGTCTGCAAGATGATGATAGGGTGACTTGGAAGTCTCTAATTCCGGGGATTGCCATAAATCAAAGTCAACTTGGCAGCAGATAATGACAATACCCGGAAAAGAATGCTAGACTAAACAGGCCTCTAGAGTGTTGTAGCACAGATCTTATGATGGTGTCATAACAGCAATTCAACAAAAGATTTCTGTCAGCCACACCTCTTATAAACAGTATCTTTTTAAAAAGTCAAAAATCACGTTTCTGTTTTCCTTTGTGTCTTGAGAGCCTAACATCTTTGGTATTGACCTAGTTCAATAAATAAATAGTACAAGTGGCCTACTTTATAATAGATTTGCAAAAGACATATCCTCCACCCACCTCTTAAACATGACCTAGATATATGAGCTTTAACCATTGTGGGTTTATGGTTATTAAAAATAAAGGTTTCTAACATCTTCTGGAAAGTTTCAAAAGCCCAAGAGGAAGTATTTAAAATAAATAAGAAAATCTGGGGCAGATCTGATATAATCGGTGGGAAATTCAATTACTAAAGTAAACAAAAGAGGATAATTGACACCCCTTTTAATACCACTTGTTACTGGAATGGACAT
Source organism: Anolis carolinensis (assembly GCF_035594765.1). Taxonomy (NCBI): domain Eukaryota; kingdom Metazoa; phylum Chordata; class Lepidosauria; order Squamata; family Anolidae; genus Anolis; species Anolis carolinensis. The sequence continues at coordinate 42,255,235 of NC_085846.1, forward strand.
AGAGTCAGGATTATTAGTCTTAATTTTCAACTGATGGAGAGTAAATTGCAGAAAAATCTGATTTACATTTGGGGTGAATTGATAAAAGGACCGAGAATTTAATAAATGAGCTGTGAGAATTTTTTTAAAAAAATTAAATACTTATCTCTTCCAGCAGATTTATTCTGTCAACTGTAATCTATATATTGTAAAATGATATTTTAAGATATGTCTTTTAATCTATATTTATGTGTTTTATTGTATGTGTTTTAAATAGTTGTGTATGATTTTATCTATTGTACTTTAACTCTGTAATACCCTGTCTTGAGCCTTGGGGAGAGGCAGGTAAGAAATTTAATGTATTCTTGTTGTTATTCTTGTTATCATTCCTGCAGAATTCTGGCTGAAGAAACACAACCTACAAGCTATCTATAGACCCACTAAGAAAATTCAACATATGCTACGTTCAGCTAAGAACAAGAGGGATCCTCTCACCACTGCAGGAGTCTACACCATACAGCTGTGGACAAGTCTACATAGGGACCACCAAACACAGCATTGCCCAGACACGAATCAAGGAACATGAAAGGCACTGCAGACAAATTCAACCAGCAGAGCACCTGATGAACCAACCTGGGCAAGGTATATTATTTGAGAACACAGAAATGCTGGACTACTCTAACAACCACCATGTCAGACTGCACAGAGAAGCCACTGAAATCCACAAGCATGTAGACAATTACAACAGAAAGGAGGAAACCATGAAAATGAACAAAATAGTTTTTAAAAACCCTCTAAAATCAGGGCAGTAAATAAAGAGCAACACTCAGAAAACAGGGGAATTCCAGACAGGAAACAATCAGGGCCAGCTAACACTTCCCAACAAAATATTCCCCTAGGCAGTAAGCAGCCAGGCTTTGAAGCTGCAAGCCATTTAAATATGTAAGCCCTATTAAAAATGACTGCTGTAAATCAGCAATGCAATGCATCCCCACTCCATTTACAGCCCCCCAAATAAACCAATCCTCTTAAGCCCTTCTTAACTATGTTATCTCTATGCATTTTTAAAAAGAGAGGAAGATATGTATTTATTGCATGTCCCTAACATTTCCACTTGATTTATTCACTGGTCATGGCAAAATCCATAATTTTGGTCCCCAGAACTGCCCTAGACTTATACATGAGGTTGACTAACACGTACGTATGCATGGTATTTTTTCATATATGTTAGTCCACACTTTGTCTGAGATTGTCTATCTTTTGTTTTGCGGTCTGCAATTTTTTTCCCTGTCATCATTAGCTTTATGAAATCTTTAGTATTTGAAAGTAACCCATGTCGTATTTTTTACAATGACTAAGTTTGCTTGTTTCTCTCTGTTGGACCCTGTAGGGAGTGGGATTCAATTTTGCTCACCTTCTACTGACAGATATTAATTACTTTGCTTGGGAAATACATACTGTCTCACACATTCTCTAACACTGAAGATGACTTCAGTGTTAGAGAATGTGTGAGACAGTATGTATTTCCCAAGCAAAGTAATATTTCATTTACAGTCCCTTATTTGTTGGCCATGAATAAGTTTTCCCTCCACTTGATACCCCTTCCAGTTAATATCTATCATGCTTCACTTGGCCAGGCGTAAAACAGAAAACATTTTTTTTTGAAAAAAATCAACAGATGAATACCAATACTGAACACAATATATTTATGGAGAAAAGTGGAAAATGTGTTTAGATACAGTATATGAATAAGCAGCATGAAAGGTAAGACAGGTGCACTCCTGAAGAACTTTATTCAGTTTTAACACTATTTTCAGAGCTTTGCAATACTTTGGATGTAAATTGTGTCATTGGGAGAAATACGTTAACAAAATATAAGAAATTCCTAATAAGGAGTGCCACTGCTAACAAAAGAAAGAAAGAAATGCTTCAGGCCAAGAACATGATACATGCAAATAAATATATTAATCACTGATGATGGTTGTTTACTCTGTGGAGAAGCATTTTTGGGAAAGGACAATTTTTTACTGTAAGAGGGGAGGGAAAGTGAGTGGCCGGTTGCATATCCCCTCACACACATACACACACACGGTCCACTTTCCTCCAATATCCAAACTCATTAACTGCTATTTTGAAGGAGTTTCCAAAGTTTGGGGTCTAGCAGGTACCCTTGGCATGCTGACAAAGTGCCAGGGCACTCTCTCAAAAGGCTGCCTTTCAGAGAAAGGTAAACAAGGTAAGTATTCCCTCGCTCCCCAAAATCGGCATACAAGGCAGAGGTGGGACTGAGCTCCAGAAGCCAATCCCACGTGTTTGAACTGGCCCTCTTCTCCAAACGAAGCCTATTCCACAATTTCCCATAGATGTTGTCATTTCACATCTCAAATACACAAGAACCTCTCATCCCTGTCACTATTTTCTGCCTTTTTGATGCATGCTCCCCAACTCACTAATGCACAGATAGAAAATACACACCGAGTTTTCTTCCCAATTTTCTTCCCAACCATGTTGCCCCAAAAGCTTTCACAACTTCTCCATTTACTCTCTTCAATTCTGTTTACTCTCTTCCCATACTTAGAATCATAGAATCATAGAATAGTAGAGTTGGAAGAGACCTCATGGGCCATCCAGTCCAACCCCCTGCCAAGAAGCAGGAAATCGCATTCAAAGCACCCCCGACAAATGGCCATCCAGCCTCTGTTTAAAGGCTGGCTTTGCTCTTCATCATGTCAGATTGGCTTCAGCTACATCATTCCACTTTTCAACATCCTTCTACTACAACATTGAGTTGCCTGCCGTACAGACCACCTCATCACACTAGAGCTTGGATCCACTTTAAATCCACTTTAGGAAGGAGGCTTTAAACAGTTCAGCCAGATGGGTCCTGGGCCTCACCAAACTGCAAACTGCAGAATTCTGCAGGAGGCAGAAACCGGATTTAAAGTGGATTCATGCTCTAATGTGATGAGACAGCACTGAATCCACTTTAAATCTGCAGGTGTGAATGTTTCAGTTGGCCAACTTGAGAAGCATTGAATAGTCTTTCAGCTTGCAGTTTGATGGCTGCAAATGTGGGTAAAGTGAGGTCAGATGCCATATTTCAAGTGCTAGCAGAGGAGTGTTATCTATGTCAGTGGTTCTCAACTTGGGGTCCCCAGATGTTTTTGGGCTACAACTTCCAGAAATCCCATCCAGTTTACCAGCTGTTAGGTAAGCCATGTAACCCATGTAAACTTTACTTCCCTAAACATGAATTGGAAAGGCCAGTTAAACAGAAACAGCCTATTTGGCTGGCAAGGTGTTGGGGTTTCACTCAAGTGGACTTCACTCAAGTTCACTCCTGGCCATATGAGTTGCTTCCCACACCACCAGTTAACTTTGGACACCAGTATGGTGTTGTACTGCTAATGTTGATTTTCACATATTTGTGTGCTTTTCTCATAGGGACTGGAAATAGTTTGGGGGTAAATGGAGCTTGGTCACCTTTCATACCCAGCAAACCCTTAAGGGAACTTTGGGAAGTAGACAACTAGGTCACGCTGCTATTGAAAATTAGACCTCAAAATTATGAATTATGAGACATGGCTCCATTGGGAAATATAGCTAGCTACATGGTTATTTCTGATTGTCTTACAGTAGCCTTTCTATGAAATTCCGTGGATATTCCTCAGAATGGTACCTCACCTTGCATTCACCAAGATGAAATTATCATAATTGTCACACTGGGAAAAATACAAGGGGGCATAAAATGAATTTGCATCAGAGCCTTTAGGTCCTTTTTGTCTGTTTTATCTGTTATGATTTGGGCCAGCCTGGGAACGCTCCCTTTCCCAGGTCTCTGTACTGGATCGCTATGGAGAGACCTTGAAGCACCCTATTGTTCATCAAGCCTAACACCATCGCCCAAACTGGAACTGAAGATATGGGGACCCACCCCAGCTCACTATCACTAGACCCACCACATTCCTTCTTGATTGTGCCCCTCTCGTGGACAGATCAATAAACAAACTGACACTTCAAATGCTGCAATGACAATTTTATCAAATTTCTCACCACTATGAAGGACCAACCAGTGTTGGTGTCAGATGGAGTCCTAAGCCATTTAGGAAGCAGACCCTAGCTGGAAAGTTTCTAAACCAATCAGGAGCTGTCATAATGAAATAAAAGTGTGCTGTATCTGCAATGGGGGTGTGTCATTTCTTTGAAGGGCTATCTCCACTGACATCCTCTCTAGCCATTGAGAATAAAGCCTCTGATTTTATCCTAGCCCATCTGACTATTATCTAGTCCTCTGGAAGCTTGACATGCTGGGCTCCTGAACTCACCGTTTTAGTAGAGCTGAAATCACATAACAATACCCAGCTTGGAAACAGATTAGTCCCAAGTTATCACTTCCAACAAAATGTGGTCTATGATCATTCCTACCAAATGTGAAAATCCACAGTCAATTCTGTGCTTGTAAAACTGATTATCCTTTCAGCAGACTTTTTCACTCTATTTATTTATTTATTTCAAATATTTCTATCCCGCCCTTCTCACCCGGAGGGACTCAGGGCGGCGTACAATTGGCAACAAAATGGCCCTCTGCCGCTTTTGCTTTGCAGAAACTGCCAAATGTGGTTTTACTGTAGGTAAACTATCACAGGCTAAGGTTTCAACAAGGACCTTTTGATATATTGTTATGTTGTTCAGCACAAAATATATTCCTAGAAATATTGTCTGAACAAGCTCGCATACCAAATAAGTACAACTGATTTGCTTGTCGTTCTGTTTTCCATTCTGTGTATCAAGATAGGCAGAAAGCTAATAAAATACACTTTTATAATATTATTTTCTTTGCTATAATTTTTACTGTTTTGGCATTCATATTATCTTCCTGGTCTTTTTTATGCTTAGCTTCATATTACTATTGTCATTTGAGTGAGTTTTATATTATTGAAAAAGGTAAAGGTTTCCCCTTGACATTAAATTTAGTCGAGTCTGACTCTGGGGGGTGGTGCTCATCTCCATTACTAAGCTCAAGAACCGGTGTTATCTGTAGATGCCTCCTAGGTCATGTGGCCGGCATGACTGCATGGAGTGCCATTACTATCCCACCATAGCAGTACCTATTGATCTACTCACATCTGCATGTTTTCAAACTGCTAGGTTGGCAGAAGCTGGGGCTAACAACGGGAGCTCACCCCATCCCTTGGATTTGAACCACCAACCTTTGGGTCAGCAAGTTCTGCAGTTTAGCGGTTTAAGCCATTGCACCACAGCGGCTCCTTTATATTATTACTATTATTATTGTTAGGATTTATTTCAAAGATAAGAAGTAATTACTTTCATGAGATTATTTTCTATTAATTAAATACCATTTCAATAACAAAGGTAACAAGTTAAAGGCTATACAGTGAGAGATAACTCATTTAGTAACATTTATAGTATATAAACGAGATAGTTTATAATTAGAGATCCAGTTGCCCAGTTCAGTGTATTTTTTTTACCATCGGCAAGAAGCCTATAGCATTTTAATCTGTAATTAAAAGGATCATGATACCTTGGATAAGTGGATGGACTTCTGTCTTTTATATATTTTTAAAGAATGAGTTATATCTAAATTTAAAAAGAGTTACTTTTTATTGCAACACAACGATACTTTGCTATTTTTTGCTTCTGAAACTGCAATTGTAATACGTTGGTTTTTCAAAAAATAATGTTTTCCTTTAAAAGGCAGCTGCAAAGGCAGATAACTCACTGCTAAAAAGAAGATAGAAGGCAAAAGGAAGTCATCCATCCCCTTGTCTGAAGATTAATGATTCCTTTAATTTTAAACTGGACAAGTCAGAGCATATCTTCAAAGCTATGGTTTCAGTATGTTTTCTGCTGTACCTACCTATTGTTTGTCATGAAACCGTATAGTCTGGAATCATTCCCAAAGGGAAACACAATGCTATCAAAGCACACAATCAAAATACAGGAAAACCACAGCAATTAAAACATTTATTTCAAAATACTTCCTTGCCAACAAGGCTTACCTTTTAAGATCTTCTGCCTTTTGGGAGCAGATTATATTATTTCTAGAAGTCACTCCCTTATTTAGCCAAGTCACCTTTCCCAGCAAACTCTCTATATTTTGTCCCTTGAATGTTAAATCATATTTCCATATGTAATGAGTGTTTTCTTTGCTACGAGCAATGCCAAATTGTCCTGTTTAGAAGGAAGGTGTTCACTATCTTTCTTTTACCAAGTATTTCTATAATATACATCTCTGCCAAAAGGTAAAGGAACAGAAGTACTAATTGGTACTAGTTTGTGCTAATAAGTACTAATGTGGCTTTAGCTTTGAATATGTTTTGAAACTGTTTTAAGGATTTTAACTGTTCATTTTGGATTAATACCATTGACGTTTAATTCTATTTTGATGTTTGTATATTTGGGGATTTTAAATTGTATTGAAATGTTTTTATTGCAAGCTAATTTAAGTCTCTTTGTGGAGATACAAAATGAGGTATAAATAAACATAATAAACATGACGACGACAATGATGATGATGATGAGTGTAGTATGTGCCTTCAGGTTGCTTATTGATTTTAGTGACTATATGAATTTCATAGGGTTTTCTTGGCAATGAATACTTAAGGAAGGCATTGTCAATTCCTTCCTATGAAGTATAGCTAATAGCATCTGACAGTCTGTCATCCAAGTACTAGCCAGAATTGCTTAGTTTCTGAGATCAGACAGGATCAGATGGGTATTTCAGCATTTAATAATAAGAATAAGAATAAGTAAAACAAGCAGTCAAAGAAGAAGAAGAACATGCCCTGGCAGAATATGTAAAGCAAAGTGAAGAACCTGCTTTGATGGAAGTCAAAAATTAGAAACTCCTCAAAGCACAGCAGACAAAGAATCAGTACAAGAAAACTGCACTACAAACTAGAGCTGACAGCTGGCACAACAAAAAATTGCATGGAAAGTTCCTTGACAAAATTGAAGGAAAAGCTGATAAGGAGAAGACCTGGCTATGGCTCATGAATGGGACCCTGAAGAAGGAGACAGAAGGCCTGATCCTTGCAGCCCAGGAGCAAGCCATCAGAACAAATGCAATTAAGACCAAGATCGAAAAATCAGCCTATGACCCAAAATGCAGACTGTGCAAGGAAGCTGACGAAACCATTGATCATATCCTCAGCTGCTGTAAGAAAATCGCACAGACAGACTACAAATAGAGGCACAACTATGTGGCCCAAATGATTCATTGGAATTTATGCCTCAAGTACCACCTCCCAGCAGTAAAGAACTGGTGGGATCACAAACCTACAAAAGTATTGGAGAATGAGCACGCAAAGATACTGTGGGACTTCTGAATCCAGACTGACAAAGTTCTGGAACACAACACACCAGACATCTCAGTTGTGGAAAAGAAAAAGGTTTGGATCATTGATGTCGCTATCCCAGGTGACAGTCGCATTGACGAAAAACAACAGGATAAACTCAGCCGCTATCTGGACCTCAAGATTGAACTTTAAAGACTCTGGCAGAAACCAATACAGGTGGTCCCGGTGGTGATCGGCACATTGGGTGCCGTGCCAAAAGATGTCAGCCAGAAACAATAGACATTGACAAAATTATGATCTGCCAACTGCAAAAGGCCACCCTACTGGGATCAGCATGCATCATCCGAAAATACATCACACAGTCCTAAACGCTTGGGAAGTGTTCGACTTGTGATTTTGTGATACGAAATCCAGCATATCTATCTTGTTTGCTGTGTCTGACTATGTCGTTGTGTCAATAATAATAATAATAATATTTTTATTTTTTACCCGTCTCTCCCCATAGCTCGAGGCAAGTCACAGCAGTCAAAAACACACAAATACTATAAAAAAATTCTACAAACACATATCAGGTTGGCAGGAGCTGGGGCTAACAACAGGAGCTCACCTAGTTCCGTGGATTCGATCCTCCAACCTTCCGATCAGCAAATCCTGCAGCTTAGCAGTTTAACCCTCTGCACCACTGTGGCCCACTGTGACGATACGGGGCTCAATATACACCATTATCCCAGTTCATGAGAAATCATCCAGGGTGAAATTTCAGATGTTTCCAATAAAAGCAGGGGGAAACTCCCTCTTTCCAGTAAAAGCAAAGATCTTTAAATTTGAAGAATGGTAAGGAATAATGAAGGACTAAGAAAAGGATCATTTTACACATATAATTCCTAATACAGATTAATCTTCATGTATCTCTTTTCATTGGACAGTTTGTTAATCCAATCAATTGTTCCAAGATAACACCTTTTTAATTTGGATTGCCTTCTAAATTGCATTCATGATCTAGGATTATTTTTGAATTGGCTACTCATGATAATTTGCAGCTGTGTTCCAAATTCCACCCATGTGTGAACTCTTAGCATGTTAAAGGTAAAATGCTGCTTTATCTCCGTTTAGAATATGATTAGAATGAAAGCCAAATCCATTTGAGTGAGATTGCTGTGCTCTTCCTTTTCTTTTATCAGTCATAATTACAAGAAATCCTCCTATTGTATACTCCTGTCCTTTAGATTGCAGAGCTTCTGCATCAATGCAGTGATGACACTGCAGTTATTACTTGGAAATTCCCCAACAATTCCACAGAAAACAAAGGACACAAAGACAGCATTTAAAAACAGAAAGTCACACATGTTGTTTTGTTGATAGTTTCCAGTCACTAAAAGGGGGGAATGCGTCACTTGTGAAGCAATTGATTGTGTGGCAAATTAGGTTAACGATAAGAAACGATGGTAAAGAATTTAGACCTAATCCCCCAAGTCTTTAACACACAATTTCACATTACTAATCCAAACAAGAGTCAATGAAACTGTTTGCACAGGTGAGTAAAGGTTTTGGTGTCACAATTTGTCAATCTTTACTTGCAGTATGGCTAAATCATACTCATTCTGTAACAAGTGACTCCAGAACTATGACTGTTCAGCTTTCTGGGTGACATGCAAAAACATTTCACACACACACACACACCTAGAGTGTGTGTGTTATATGAAAGTAACATATAATATACAAATATTGCTTTGCCATAAGAATTCCCATAAGTTTTCCATATCTGTATTTCCCCTAAATCTCTGGCCCATGAGATCATCACTGTTTTTATTCGATTATTTTCCAAATTATGCTCTAGGATGTATTTGTATAATCTGGAAATCAGTTCTTTATTTTCTTTCTCCAAAATATTGTCCAACTCCGATTTCCTTTTGGAGAACCCAGATTTATTGTCTTTCCTAAATATATCCTGTAATTGATAATAAGAAAACCAAAAAATTATCCCCAACTCTTTTCTCCCTTTTAATTTTCAATGTTCTTTTTCTTTAATTAGATATTTCCTATAAGTTCTCAATTCTTCATTATATGTTGGTTTTAACTTTGCTTCCAAAGGACACAACCATAAAGGGCATCATTGCTCCATCCCTACCTTCTTTTCCATAAGATTAACTCTCATGGGATGCCTATTAAAATCATTGTTAGCCTTATCGTGTCCATACCATAAATAGTCATACCATCCAAATCTTAGATTATATCCCTCTAAACTTACTTAGTAATAACATTTCTAATTGCATGGGATAAAGTCCCATTGATTTCATCTGGTCAACTATAAGTAAGAGCTATTTTAAGAGTATTTGCCAATTAGACAATACAGACATTTAATACATGAATTCAAAGGAATCCATTGCTTTGATGTTGTGAATCTTAGATCCTTTTTACCATACACAACCAAAGCACTCTGAAAGATTGTATTATTTCGTATATGTCTACCTGATCTTTGGTAGCGGCCTTTATTTTGGCCCCTATCTCCCTAGTGAGGATGTGAGAGAACGATTTTTTGGTAGCTGCTCCTAAATGTTTCAACCAAGGAGGCTAGAATGGTTTCTTCATTGGTCTACTTTTTAAAAATTCTGCAACTGAACTGTGTTATAAAGAAAAAAAAATTGGCAATTTTTGAATTGTTTTATTTCTATAGATCACCTAATTTCACTTTAACAATAACTTTTCAAAAGGCACAGACACATATGATGCATGTTTTACCTATAGCTGTGATTTTTGTTTTGTAACAGTGACAGGATATAAATAAATAAAGTTTCTTTGAGATTGTCAGTTCCAACGCAATTCATTTCCTTTTTCTGTTAGTCTTTCTCTTCACATTCATGTCTCCACTGATCTCACTCTTCTTTTGTTATTCTCTAGGCTGAATTTTGATTATAATCTCCTTGGGATAGAGATCTGTATATAAATAAAATGACAAGTATCTATAAAAGCCTGTTTTTTTTAGAACCATGTCTTTTTCTTTCTTAGGTTCTCTTCTCTTCAAAACTGACATCATAGGCTGCTGTGGTATTGCTCTACGTCACGCGGTTATTATAATCTTTTCATATTTTAATTGTCTTCTTTGTCAATCCCACCCGTTTTTATCATAGATTATTTCCTTTTAGAACGCTTAATTATGAAATTAACCTTCCCCACTAAGAACATAGTTATCTTCAATTTTTGTTAAAGTAATATTTGTCAATCATGATAGGGAAGAGGAACAGTTATTTCAACCTTTGAATAATATCTGAGACACTTTGATTTAGGAAGCGAACATCTAAGAGGCCTTCCACACTGCAGAATTATAGCAGTTGGACAACACTTTCGTTGCCATTGCTCCATCCTGTGGAATCCTGGAATTTGTAGATTGTTGTAGAACTTTCTGAGAAGGATAAATATCCCACAAAATGACAAATTCCAGCATTTTAAAGCATTGAGCTGCAGCAGCTAATGTGGTATAGTTTTGCAGTGTGGATGCAGCTGAAGAGTACCATGAAAATAGGCTTTTGCAATACAGTCACTATGTCTCCTTCATGCAGATGAAGCTACAAGCCTAAATAAGGAAGAATTCAAGGGAAAGTATCTTCTGACATTTCAGCTGAACTCTAGCCCAAATAGCAATGCTGGCTTGGATGAAACTGGGCAAAGGTGGAGCAGGACATATCACCTCCTTATCAGTTAGTTGTCATTTAAGAACATATTGTGAGAAGGGATGAGGTGAGATCAGTATGTCCCATTCCTGCCCAACCCCATGGCTCAAAACCCTGTCTTACTGGATAAGTTGAGGACCTATCCATTGAGTATGAAACCATGATAGTAGGGAAGCCATCGTGAAACTAGCATCAGAAGATAAGGTGTTGCTTTGGCACTAACTGGGACTCTATCTACACTGCGTGTAGAATCACATAATGCAGTTCAGTGTCAAATAACTTCATTACATGAATCTATACTGACAATGGCCCCATCTACACTGCCACATAATATGGTATAGGAAACAGATTTGCCTGGGGCATCCAAATGACGCTCCAGGCCAATTTGTTTTAAACTGGATTAAACTGGATTAAACCTGATTATCCAGATTTCTTCTGGTTTAAAAAATATCTGCAAACATCCGGTCCTTGCAGCCTTGGTAAAGAGGCTGTTCCTTTGATTATTATTCTTGTTAATTGTTTTATAATTCCATTTTAAATGTTTATTTCATCAAATAGTTGCTGACGTGAAAAGCCACCTTGAGTCCCCTTCGGGGTTTAGAAAGGCGGGATAGAAGGATCATAAATAAATAAAGGGTTAAAAGGTGGTTAGAGAATGCAACGGTTCTCTCTCCTGCCGTCTTTGCTGCATCTTGCCACCCTGCTTTAAAAAGGTAGGTTGTTGGCCCACTCTCTAGTCTTAAAATGCAATGATATTTTAGATGCTAATTCCTATCACTTTTTCAGCAGTGTAGAAGGCCCCCTATAATGCAGTTTCAAACTGCATTATATGGCAGTGTAGAGATAAGCTTTATCGCTGGGTGCCTAAGACATATATTTGAGGAAGTCTTCCTCTTACCATGTAGGACTGTTGTACTTCCCGTTCTGCTGAATCGTAGGTTCAGGATCCTGGCATACTTAAACTCCAAAGTTTCAAATCAGACATGAATAGGATGAAGGCATAATCACTGGTTTTATTCACTTTGGGCAAAAGTGGATGTTGGGAGAGAAGGTACTCTTAAATCAGGCATAAATGCTATGGATACATGTAGAGACATTTATAGAGACTTGCCAGCAATTCAAAAGAACCCCTTCATTAAAACTAATAAAATGACTCAATACCCTGAAGGTACCAGGTTCTGCCTAATCTTGGAAGCTACGCAGTCAGCCCTGGTTACAACCTGGAGAGAGACCACCAAATAATACAAATAATACAATGGCTATATTTCAGAAGAAAGAATTGGGAAATCACTTCTAAGCATTTTTTGCCTAAGAAAATCCAATTAAATTCATGGAGTTGTAATAAGTCAACAGGTGAAAATGAAATCACATACACATACACAGAAATTTATTTCACGGACTGTCATTGCTTATCTTGGATGACATTTAGTTAATTTGTTTTATTGAAATGTAATGAAATATGTAAATATTTAGCTACTATCTTCTTCAAAAAGAACATTAAGATCCCCTTTTCACGGTTCCCAGACCTTCATGTTCCATTAGGAGGACCTTTTTTTGCTCAAGAATGGTGGTTGTTGATGGGTTACTGGTGGTGCTCCTATGGAAAATAGGAAAGAAGTCCTGCCAGGTCTGAAGGTAAGGGATCTGAGGAAGCCATTCTCCTACTGACCTTCTGATTTTTCTGTGGGATTTTCGGCTTCTTACCATTTGAGAGTCACAGGAGAAAGAAGGGAATTCCCTGCCATGTGTCTTGTCCTCCACACACCAGTAGTTCCTCTTCTACGATTGTGAAAAAACCCACTTATCAGAAAAAAAGGTTTGTGGAAGCTGTCCTTTTGAGCTGGGAAGGGTATTGAGAAGAGGATAGCTAACCCACTTGTATTTTTTCGTTGAAAATAATCCCAGACACCTAAGCCTGGAAGTGTTATTTTGTGGCAGGCAAGCACTGACAGAATATCTCAGACAGCATGGTCATTTTGGGAGTCCCTGGAAGCTAGTGCCCAGCAGAATAGAATAAATCCATACTAGAAAAGAAAAAGAGTCCTGCAGGTCCAATAAAAGTTAAAAAGACACACGTATACCTATTTAATATTCAGATGAATTTCCTGGAATGCTAATACTAAAAAGAAGCAACTATTCCAAGCAATTTGGCATTTTATCTGTGGTGGCTTAAGATTTTGGGAAATTACTTACAGAGTCCGTGTTGCAACCTAAATGTCTTGTCAGGTTGGTTCAGGTCATGTCATAGGGAAATTCCCATCTCAATAATTAGGATTTTATGAGATAGTAAACCTCAGCCAATGCTACTGCAGTATCTCAGTATGTCTACAGTATGATTGCTCAAGGAGGTTCACTGCTTGTTAAAAGGGATGGTTCAATGATTAGATAAATACCAGCATGCAAAGGGATTTTGTAGCATCTTAACTGAAAGAAACAGGTTGGTGGCATAAATGTTTATAGATTTCATAGAACTAGAGAAACCTTTGGCCAGACAGAGAGGTAGCTTGGAAAAGAGAAGCAGAAATTCTCAAACTAGATTCTCCCTCATATATAATGAACATCAGTTCACATTATCTGGAAATTAAATTGCTGAGATTTGAAGAACTATTATATGGTTTTAGGATAAAACAGCAATATCCATCTATTTCACTCTTTAATTCTGGATGTTGTCACCTTGGGATTTGGTACATTCCAGTCTATCACTTCTGATCAGTTACTTCACACATCTTCCATATCTTGTTTTCATAGTAAAGTAGCTCTTAGGGACAACTCCTTTTATCTTTTTGTGTTGTTTTGCAAAGCACAACTACATGAATCAAAGACAAAATTTATAACTTTAAAACAGTCCCCTTGGTCCAGCTATGTCATGCTTTCCAACACAGTTGACAGTAGTTTGTCCTGTAAAGTGCAACGTTGGGAATATTTTTAGGTGGTGGGAGTGTTCCTGCTTTGGCAGTATCCAACAAACTGTTTGTTGTCACAAAAGCTGCTGAAAAGTCCTTAGTGCTTTGAGTAATAGGAGGATTGCAAAAACAGAAATAAAATGATTAAAAAAAGGAAGTTCACAAAGTGCCCCATAATTTCAGAATGTTTGACTTATCCACGGATTTTTTAAAATAATGTTCCTGGTTTGAAAGTGTTATTTCCTGTTTCATTGTGTGGTCTTTACCTTGAAAGTAGTTGTTCTACTCCAGAACCTTTGTTTGTGTGGCACAAACTGTGTTAAGTTGATGGAGAACAGAAATCATAGTACAGACAGCACCAAGGGACATCTAGACTGACCCCCTTCTTCTGGGCAGAAAGGCACCATCCAAACTCTGCTTATATCTATTTGCTTCTCCTATTGAGTAATCAGGCATGGACAAACTGTTAGAAATTGTGGGGGTGTCAGAGCGGTCGCCAAAAAAAATCAGAAAATACATATTTCTGATGGTCTTAGGAACTCCTTTGACAGAGAAGGCTGAAGATCTCTATGGAATTCCCTGCCCCATCAAAATCTATGTTCTTGGCACATTGGTCTAGCTACATCAGGGGTCCCCAAACTAAGGCCCGGGGACCGGATGCGGCCCTCCGAGGTCATTTATCCGGCCCCCATCTTCAGTTTTATAATATAATATATTGTATATACATATAATATTGATAATAATATTATAATGTAATACAATACAACACTAATAATAATACCATATAATAATATTAATTATATATTCTATATTACATATAATATTACTAAAAATATTACAGTATAGTGGTATAGTTCAATAAAGTAATATATAATGCTAATATTGTGCTATGCTAATAATATAATATATTGTATGTACATATAATTTGTAAGCCACTCTGAGTCCCCTTTGGGGTGAGAAGGGTATGATACAAATGTAGTAAATAAATGCAGTAAATAAATAAATAAATACATTTTAGTCTTAGGCTCGCCCAAAGTCTGAAATGACTTGAAGGCACACAACAACAACAACAATAACAACAACCCTAATTAACTTGACTATCTCATTGGCCAGAAGCAGGAGCACACTTCCCATTGAAATCCTGATAAATGTATGTTGGTTAAAATTATTTTTATTTTTAAAGATTGTATTGTTCTTTCATTGTTGTTGCTGTTGTTGTTGTTTTTGTTTTTGCACTACAAATAAGACATGTGCAGTGTGCATCGGAATTTGTTTGTATTTTTTTTTCAAATGATAATCCGGCCTCTCAACAGTCTGAAGGATTGTGGACCGGCCCTCGGCTTAAAAAGTTTGAGGACCCCTGAGCTACATGTTTGAAAACAATCTTTTCATCTTTATTGAGTGTTCTTGAACACAAATGACTGGGATTAGAAGAGAATATCTCAAATATTATTGGCCAGGGTTGGGCTAGGGTTATTTTTCATTCTTGGCTGCCACCCCTTCTGAAAATCAAATGTAACTTAGAAGTAATGGCATGTAATTTCTGGTTTCATTTCATTTTGTCTAATTATTGTCTATTAGAATGTACTATGTAGGTGATTATGACTTTCATCACAATATATCAATCTGATTTTTCATTTCATATAATTCTGTATTTTCACAAGCTTCTTCTTTCACTTATAACCTAGAGGTAATGCCATGTCACTTCTGGTTTCACTTTTTGTCCATTTTTTTTTTTTTTTTTGCCATTTTGGGAGGGAAATTGCATTACGTAGGTAGTCATGAGAGCAATCACAGGCATTTTGCAGTAGTTTTGAGCTATTTGTAACAATTCATGGGTGACAACTTCCCATGACTTAAAAAATAAAATAAAACGGGAATCTGGGGATTTATGAGAGATTTCATGTGCTGCAGTTTCCTCATCCCAATTCTAGGGGAAACTGTAATTTTTAGAGGAAAGTAGAAAATAGCAATCCTCTTAAAATATACCAGAGTGACATCGAGCAAATAAATGTAAATTATAGATAGCCCCCAGGAGATGCTTGGAGAAGCAATAGAAGAGAGGCAAGAACTTTCTCAGAAGTTGGGTTACTGATGAGAAAGCATAATGAAATGACAATGTAAATAGTTACCTCTAAGGACTTTTCCTGATAACTGAGTTGAAGAATTGGATTAAACTAAATAGTTTCCATGAAACACGAGTGTGTATGACAGGCAGGCTTTGGAAACCTGAAACATGAGGCCTGTTAATGGGAAGGAAATAGGAGAAAATGGGACTGAGGGGTCATCCTCAGTTCTTCAGTTTCCATGGAAAAAAGGACTAAATAACCATTATATTCCTATAAAAATTCCAAAGAGTGAAAGAGTGAAAGAGATAAAGCACTGGGTCTATGTTTACTTTTTTCTTCATGCTTGTGGGAAGGACATATGAGATCCTTCAAGGATAATGCTTTGATAATCCCAGGAAGCACATCCAGCTAGAGTCAACTGATGAACGGGAAGACTCACATTGGATATGCTTGCTGGGATTATGCAAAGCATAAAACAAAAAAGCTGTTACATCCAGGGTCCCAGGCTGTGTAAGATAGGAAAGCAGAATCTGTGAACTCTTTTGATATTATTGTACTACAGTCCCCATGAGCTCCAAACAGCATGTACAGTGGTGAGGATGATGAGAATACGACTTGTACAGTGCACCAACTGATGAGGAGTTGCAAACTGCCTATTCTTGACAATCTCATCATATGAACTAATTTGCCTGTTGTATGCTGCTTCATCTCCCATTTTTGCCATGGAGGCCATTACATGATGTACATCTGCTTCTGGTGAAATTCCATGGCAAAAGGGGAGAGGAAATAGTGTACGTTGCCGCCACGAAAAGCTTCCCATATTGAATTTGCAACCAATGGGGGGAAGATGGGCAGTGGACACTTCCCCGCGTGGGATCGGGCCAAAGGTAAGTTGGGTAAGTTGGGTGATGGGTTCTTCATGCCCCCCACTGGGACACCATGGATTTGCCATGATATTCATGTAATCCCGGAATTAATGTCATAAGGTCCATAGAGGCTGCTTCAATTATTGCAGTGAAACCTTTTCTATAATTTGGGCCAATTTGCACATTATGCAAGTTCTTAAAAGCATGCATGCCATTAATAGTCATTTTAATCATGCAAGTTCAACAGATTCATATCATTACTCATTATACTTCAATCTTTAGTAAGATAGGAACCATGTAAAAAGAATGTGTACATTCTGAGAGTGGTGAGAATATTAACAATAGTATGAATGATGGTGGTAGTTGTGGTGGTCAAAAACAGCAATCTGTTGTGTGCATTCTAAAGTAGTTTCATCAGATTTTTATTGTATTAATTAGTTATGTTAACTTTTTCCATCCATTTCTTTACTGCTGACACTGGTTCACAAAAAATGACAGGAAGGCCCTAAGAGTGACTCCCTTCTGATTCATGACGGAAGTCCAGAGCAAAATAAGAACAAACTTGCAAACCAGCCCTCCTTCCTCTGTGCCTTGCCTTACTCTGTAATTCTTTCTCTTGTTCCAGGCATCATCTTGTTACATGCATATCTCTCCCTCTTTTAGATCCTTTATAGCTTCACAGTGTGCCTTCACTTTGCTTCCCTGTCTTTAGTTTTCTTATGATTTCTCCCTTGCTTCTTGCTAGTAATCAAACAGGGTAAAACTATGGAGATATTGATGCTTCAAGGGAAAAAGAACAGAAGGCAAGGGAGATGAAATATGGCAGAGGAAGGCAGGGGCAATATTGCAGAGGCAATGCAAGGTGGGCTGAATAAAGTAAAGGTAAAGGTTTTCCCCCAACATTAAGTCTAGTCGTGTCTGACTTTGCGGGGTGGTGCTCATCTCCATTTCTGAGATGAAGAGCTGATGTTGTCTGTAGACGCCCCCAAGGTCATGTAATGCCAATAACATTAAAGGTTAAGTCCAGTCGTGACCGACTCTGGGGGTTGGTACTCATCTCCATTTCTAAGCCGAAGAGCCAGCGTTGTCCATAGACATCTCCAGGTCATGTGGCCGGCATGACTGCATGGAGCATGACTGCATGGAGTCATGGAGCATGACTGCATGGAGCGCCAATAACATTATGTAGCAAAATTTGAAACATTTTGTGTTCCTGATTTGAAAGTGTTATTTCTGTTTAATTGTGCGGTACTTACTTTAAAAGTAGTTGTTATACTCCAGAAATTTCATTTTTGTGACTGTCACAAACTATGTTCAATTGCTTGAGACTTGACGAGATATTCAGTGAAAAAGTATAGCAAAATATGGTGCAGAATGTCCGGCAAAAATGAAGTTTTTGTAGTTTAATAAACATTTTCTCTGAATTTATGATAGAACCAATTAGGAAATGACATTCATAACCCAGGAACAAAAATCATGTTACATTGTTTAATATGAATTATTCCTTTCATCCCACATTGTTAATTGCCATCAAGTCATCTTCGACAAATGAAGTTCCTATGAATGAGATAAAGAAGGCTATTTTTCAAGCCATGGATAGTTAAATCCATGGAGGCAGAATCTGTGGGTACGGGGCCCCAATTGTATCTACCAGACCCTCTGTTATTAAAAGAGTGACAAAGGTTTTCCAAACTCAGTGCTGAGGCTTCCTTGCCCAAATCTATCAACCTGTAAAGTGTCCTTCATCTTTTCCTTATGCCTTTACATTTACTATTATAGTGTTTTTTTTTAAAAAAAGATACACATTGTTTCATAACATGTCTGATAATCTCAGTTTAGTCAGTTTTGCTTCTAGAAAGTTGAGGTTTAATTTGCTATTCATTTGTTGAGTTCCCCCCTGCCGTCCATGGTCTATGAAGAACTCTTCTTCAGAATATTTCCAATTAATTATTTCTCTTCCTGTCAGCATTCTTCAGTGACTTTGCAAAGACATTATCAATGTCTATGTCAATATATATAGTTCAATACATAGACATTGGAAATACTATGGCATGAATGAGCCTGACTTGAAGAACTTGCCTAGTTTCTTCATAGCTATCCTTCTAAGTCTTTGGGCTGTATTACATGGACAAAAGAAAATGGCTCAATCCAGCATCCCAGATGACAAATTGAGCCCTTGACTCGGGACAACCCAAATCCTGGGTCATGGTTAAGGTTATCCTCTGAATTTGCTTAACTCAGGGGTCGTCCCCCTCGCCCAACCAAGTTAAGCCAGATCAGCTTCTATGTGGCATTTAACCACTGTGGTGCCAATTCACCTTGACACTAACGTACGGTAGTAGTCAGTGTAGATACATTCTTAGTTTGCACAATATGACCCATACCTTTTCTAGTATAACTTGCTCTGATTTATAAAATAAAAAGTTGGATTTAGGACAGTTCTAGCATAGAGGCTGACAGTGGGTCATCCTTTATTTATTTTAATAGACTCTTTTGGTGGGAATTTCCAAGTGCTTCACATTTATCCCAGTTTGCAGGTTACTTTCTCAGAAATGAAAGAGCCCATTGATCTATCTTATCAGCAATTTTGGCCTGAAAAACCCACATAAGCTCAATTGGGGCTTCTTAAACTTTTTCCATTTGTGACCTCTTTCTGCCCAAGAAATTTTTATGTGACCCCAAGTATATGGGTATATAAAGCAAGTATGAAAATCAAACATTTACTGATAAGAAAACAAAATTAGCAAGGATTGCTAAACAAACTGATTTTCCTTTGTATGAAGTACAGCTGAAGCATTTTCTGCAAAGCCCATAGCACTTTATTGCTATCAGATTCATGTCTAAAACAGCCATTAGGTGGTATTCAGAAACCTTTTACTGTTGCCATTTTTTTTCGCAACCCCCATTTTCTTTTACAGAACCCCATTTGGGTGTTTAAGAAACGGAGAACTAAATGACCTGGAAAGGAGCTTAAGGCAGTGTTCCGACGTCCTTCCCCTTGACAATTCTGTTTTCAGAACAGCCCTGTGAAGTGGATCATACAGAAAGAAGATAGTTGGCCCAAAGTCATCCACTAAGACTCATGATTATGGGGGATGTTTGAACCTGTATTTTCCTTGCACCATTGTGCTATTTTCTTTTCTGACGCCCACATTTCTTGGGTTATGGTAATGTGCAAGGTTGGCAAAACCCTGTGCCATTTTCTTTCCCATTTTCAGTTTTCCCATCCCCCATTCTATTTACCAGGAAGTTCCCAAAATTGGGAGGGGTGTGCTGTTTTCATTATGGTAAGATTTGATCCATTGGTGCCAATGAGGAAACTTTAGAGGTTCATTTCACTACCATTTTTAAGCTTATCAGCATGAAACTCACCTTGCTTATAGACCACATTTACAACTGCAAGCTTGCCAAGTTTCAGAACGTTTAGCTAATCCACTGATTTTTGGGAAAATTTTAAAATAAATTACTACATTTTTAAAATAAACCACAAGAAGGGGTTCTCGGAATTGAAGTCCCAAGCTTACGCCACAAGAGGGGAGGAGAATGGACACAGATAACCAGGCCTCTAATTGGCTGAGAAAGAAAATGAGAAACACAGAGAAAGAAAAACTGCAACTCCCATCATGCCTGGGAAGGAGCACAGAAGTTCCTTCAATGCCTGCGCTACACAAAGTGCTGCTGGGAAAGCGAGATATGTATTATTTATTTATTCGCCATATTTATATCCTGCCCTTCTCACCCCAAAGGGGACTCAAAGCGGTGCACATAAAGGCACAATTCGATGCCCTACAACACATATTCAGCAAATAAAAACATATACATATGCATTAAAACAACCGCTAAAACAATTCAACATTAAAATTATTAAACTCATATAATCCAATATCGTAGTCCAGACCATTCCAGTTATCATTGCACCATTCCACATTTACATATTGCACTGATGAATTAATCAAAGGCTTGGTCCCACATCCATGTCTTCTGATTTTTTCCTAAAGGTCAGTAGGGAGAGGGCTGATCTAATGTCACTAGGGAGGGAATTCCATAGCCACCACTGAGAAGACCCTGTCTCTTGTCCTCACCAGCCACAGCTGTGAATGAGATGGGACCCAGAAGTAGGGCTTCCCCAGAGTTCCCATTTGCCTCAAGTGGGTTCTGGGGGGAGGGATTCAGGAAGGGATGGAGGAGGCTGCCAGGGAAGAAAGAAGAAAAGAAGCCGCAGCTGCCAGACATGTGCTCTTGCCTGATTTGCGAGGCTGTCCAAACGCCACTGCCACTTCGAGTGCTTCCCAGCCCCCATTAGCTCCCATTAGCAGAAAAATCTGGCTTCTGTGATCCGTATCAGCTAAGGCTTCAGCTGCCCCTCACCCAGACCCTTTTCAGGAATTAAGCAGTTGAATCTCCCAAATCTTCCAAATAGAGTGCACCAAAATTATATAGTGCACACCTCTATACGAGACTAACCCTACTATTAGGAAGAATGTGATGGTTGACTCAGATGGCAGATACTAGGTGTTGTCGATGGGCAAGAATGGCAATCCCCATTATGGTCCCTCTCTATTGGAGGATAGAACTACATGTGCCCTTCCGGAAAATCTCTGTGACCAAGCCTTTGTATGTGAGTGATGCTTTCCCATTAAGCACTTTGTAAAGTAAGATTCAGCTACCAATCCAGTTACCATCTGTCAATGACCTTTGCCTCAGGCAGCAAAATGCCTTGGGTAGCTGTGTATGGCAGGGGTGGATTGGTTGGGTTTTTGGTTTCTAGGTCAGTGGGGTGGGGAATCCGCTATGAGTTTTTGTCTGAACTTTAAAGGAGTTGTTCAAGGTGATGAGCCTGGTTAGGGAATAAGTTTCAACATCTCCAACGGGGACCGCTAACTACCTGTGGGTTCCACCCTGTCTCTTTCTTTGGGATTTAGGAAGAGAAAGGACAGAAATTAACCATTTCCCTCAAGCAATTTACAAACTCATATCCCCTCTCTCATATTCTTTCAGAGACCCATTTCTTCACTGCTTCTCTCTACACCTAAAGGCCAGCAAAATACCATGCCACCATAGCCTATTCAGAGTGTTGGTATTATCAGGGAGGAAGAAATGTTTCTATCCAGACTAGGAGTCCTCAACCTTTTAAAGCAAATGAATGGTTCACTGTTGGGAGGGGGGACTATAATTTGAAGGAAAAAAAAACATTAATGAATTCTTATGCATACTGCACAGAAGTCATTTCAGACTTAGGGCGACCCTAAGTCTAAAGTTTAGAGTGAGTAAATGAACTTGGAGGGTCACATCCAGCCCTCGGGCCTTAGTTTGGAGACCCCTGATGCAGACTAACAATGTATTCAAGCCTCTATCATGCCCAGCTGAACAGACCCAAATGCTTTTGCCTTTCCACATAGGGAAAGCATTGCCTGCTGATAATTTTGCCATTTCTCATATAAACCGAAACCCACAATTTTAGAGCTCTTGTAGTTGTCACAGAATCTGAAATAGTACCCTCCAAAGAGCTGTGTGGAAACAGACAGACTTCTTGACCATTTCAAGTACAGATATTACAAGCAAACTTCAATGTTGAAATAATTTATTTGAGCACTGAAATAATTTAATTAGTTTACAAAATGTGTACAAAAATATTTTGAGAATGTTGGACATTATTGCTCAATAAATAACATAAATAAAGGCACGTGTTATCTGAAATACATAGAGACACCTCCAAATGTCATTTCAGCATACAGCACTTTCTTACATTATGGAACTCTCCGCTCCTTTTTTTTTTAACAAATGGTTAAAATAAATACTACCCCCACCGAAATATAATCATTTTATAACTATGTCACAAAAGAAGGCCTTGCACAATAAATAATATTCAGATTTTGGCCATGTTGAATAAATAATAAGAATAGAAATGCTCACACCAGAAATAGAAATGATTTTCACCTTTCCTGCAGTGCCTGACACATTATACATAATTCTCTCCCTTTCAGTCTCACAACTTTATGAGGTAGGTTAGACTAAGAGATGGTGATTAGCCCAAATAATTAAGTGAGTTCATGGCTGAATAGGGATTTGAACCTGAGACTGACACACTAACTGCTGCTGACTCACAATAGGTAGCCTTGCGGCTCGCTCTGATTCACAATACTTTCAATGCGGTTACATTACTTGCTTGCAAATGATCCAGAGGAACACAGTCCATTGCTAATTTGCTTTGCTGCAATAACAGTCAACCTGGTGTAAGCACAGATATACCAACTTCTTTTCAGCTGTGTTCACTGATTTCCAAACCTTCATTTTCCACTTCATCTTTCCTCTTTCCTATTTTCAACCTTACGTTAAATATCCTTCTAAAGGTTTTTTTATCAACGCACTTATGAAATAAATATATAAATAAGGCAGTCTATATATCTATATATCTTCTTAGTTACAAAAGTCTCGTTTTAAAACAAGTAGGCTTGATTGAAATGGCTCAGTTTCTTTCAGTGAAGACAGGCGGGAGAAACTCTCGATGGATTTCCTTGTAGTGGTGATTAAACATTGCCTTGAGCCCTGGAAGAAAGCAAAAGCAGAAGACATTAGTGTTCTGTCAAACCCATTGAATTTTTTAATATAATAAAAAAAATCTACTATATATAGTCTGCAATTCTGAGACACACCCCACTTTTAGAGATGTTTTCACTGTATTTCTTAAAACTGAAGAAATACAGTAATTCAATTTTCAGGAGGTAAAATTGTCTTACAATTTTCAGATTTGTAAGACAAATCACAGCATCGCTAACCAACATTGAAATGCCCTTGTTGGCTGATGGATTGCCAACCGTAGCCGTAGGCTAAAATTAATTCACCCAAATTGATAGGGAAATACAAAAAGACAGAAACCTGTTTAGTAATGTGTTCTGCTAATCTCTATCCAATTTTACAGGTAATGAATTTGAAAGGGGACTCTTTTCTGTCTGGGTCAGTGACATATCTCCAGTGCATATCTGTTTAGTTTTGACTGCAAAGTATATTCATTTTTATAGTCTACGTTATGCAAAGGACCTTAATTATTGCCTCTTGAACAGGCAAGGGTGGTAAATCTGGAGCTGAACAGAGTTGACCGGAGCAAACAGAAAGACGGATTGGATCCAAGAATCTCCGCTATTCTATCTTCATTCATAAGAAGATCAATACTGCAAGGTTTTGATTAATCTTTGAAGTAAAGCTCCATTTAACTTGGTGGGACTTATTTCTGAAGAAACAAGCTGATGATGGTGTTTTTGAATTGGGAAAAGAAGCACTTACTTGTCCAAGATGGCTTTGATGATCACCTTCACCCAGTTTGCCGTCGGTTCCAAGCAGACCTCTCTGCCGTCCTTGAGAGTTGCACTGCAATGCAAGAAAATCAGGAGCATCAGACACCTGTTTGAAGTGGATTCCTGCTGGTGCACTTTTTATAAAGGTAAACTGTTCTAGTTCCATTGCCAATACTTTTCCTTAAAGGCTGGTTCTCCTTTTTTTACAATTCAGGAAAAGCCCCAAGGGCACATCCCACTGGGAAATTCTCCCGTTATGAAATGCATAAGAGCTGCAGAGAGATATCCCTAGTATCTATCTATTAAGAAAGAGAGATTGAGATTAGTAAGATACTTACATGACTTCGACATTTGTGCAGTGGGGCCCACTTTGAGTCAGTTTGACATCCTGGATGTTTCTGGGAGGGATGAACCTGGAATGGGTGGATATGCACTGGCACCGCAATTCACTCCCCATCCGGGCCATTGGGAGAGCTGTAAAGGAATAGAGGGATAAAAATGGTTAAATAATTTATTCTCAAGCAGTGTTGTTCTAAAAATCCAATTATTAACTTTCCCCCAAAGTTTCACACTATCTAATCGAACTTAAATCCTGTTTCAATGTCATTAAAAATGTCCCTCTTTAAGTAAAAAATAAAGATCAGCGATTCCTAGCACTCAAAACTGCTACAGACTTCTGCATGAATGAAGTTAATTTTGATCAGCATGTGAACTACTTGGCCAGAATTTTGATCTGGATGAGGTTTAAAAGTCCTTCTGTCAAATGTACCAGATCATATGAATGATATAATGGCATAGGTCTCTCCTGAATCCCTGTCATTTGTTTCCAGCATCCATACTCTCTGCTATGAAACCGGGAGATTCCATTTAGCCATTATTTGTAATAGATGTAGATGGAGCAATCATCAATAAATATGTTTAGGTTTCCCCTGACATTAAGTCCAGTCATGTCTAACTCTGGGGGTTGGTGCTCATCTCCGTTTCTAAGCCGAAGAGCCGGCGTTGTCCGTAGACACCTCCAAGGTCATGTGGCCGGCATGACTGCATGGAGCACTGTTACCTTCCCGCTGGAGCGGTACCTATTGATCTACTCACATTGGCATGTTTTTGAACTGCTAGGTTATCAGGAGCTGGAGCTAATAAGTCCCTCTAAAGAAGAAATTTAAATTTAATTAAATTTAAATTTAAAAGAAATTTAAAAGCCCAATGTTTTTACATTTCTCTATATTTTCCACAAGAGGTCAGCAGTTTTTAAAAATTCTACTTACATAGCATTCTAAATATAATATTGATTTTTTTTTTTGGCTATAATACTAAAACAAATGTGTTATATTCAGCTACTTCCCTCTCTTTACAAACATGGTATTTGTAACAGAAGCTCTTCTATTCAACAACCTGAAGGAAATAACTGCAGAAATATTATCGTTCAGAAACAAATACAAGTAGGAGCATGAAACAAGAAGTTTCTTACCTTCGGTCAGAGTGGCACAGGCCAAGAAAAAAGCCAGAAGTGCAACAACAACCTTGGTGTTCATGGCGAGGCGAATTAAGTCTTTCTTGGCTGTGGTCCTGAGAGGCAGCAGGATGCTTGTTTGCCTGAGAAGGTTTGTGCTTGACTGATTGAGTTCTGCAAACGCTCTGGCTTATATACAATCTTGCTCTCCAGAGGGGCCTGTCAGAGGAAATTCCCAGGGCAAGCAAGACGCTATCATAAAAATGAGTCATTAGGAAATCTTGCGGGCATGTATTGCGATGTAGTTCTTACGGGTGTGAAATCCAACCCAGCGCTTCCTAATTAATTAATTATTTCTAAATCTTTGGGCTTTGTAATCGGTTGTGCATCATTTTCTCCCCCCAAAATGAACTTGTGTCAGCCTATGTGTTGTCTGAACTCCACATTCACTCATCACAACATATGCTCCCAGGGCTAGCAGAGTCTTCCTAGACCACATTTGAGTCCAAAACACTAAAAGGGTTATTTGGAGGGTGATTATTTTTTTGTACTGGCCTAGGTTCAATTTTTCCCTGAAGTTTTGCCCCTAGAAATATATCTTTGCACTCCTTCATCATTATTAAAGAAGTTGATAATACAGTAGAGTTTCGCTTATCCAACATTCGCTTATCCAACGTTCTGGATTATCCAACGCATTTTTGTAGTCAATGTTTTCAATACATCATGATATTTTGGTGCTAAATTCGTAAATACAGTAATTACTACGTAGCATTACTGAGTATTGAACTACTTTTTCTGTCAAATTTGTTGTATAACATGATGTTTTTGGTGCTTAATTTGTAATACCTAATTTGACGTTTAATAGGCTTCTCCTTAATCTCTCCTTATTATCCAACATATTCGCTTATCCAGCATTCTGCCAGCCCATTTATGTTGGATAAATGAGACTCTACTGTATTATACTTTAAAGGGGATAGAAGATGGACTTGATCAGAGGATTATCAGATACTTCAAATTACAATCCTTACTCAGAGGACCTCACCAAGGCTGCTTCTACGTATGCTAGAGAATTATTACAGTTTGACACCACTATTATTTAATTACTGTCATGGCTCAATGCTATGGAATAATGGGTATAGAGTGTTCCCTCACTACTTTGTGGTTCACTTTTTGCGGATTCACTGTTTTGCGGTTTTTCAATAAACTCTAAACATCTATTATAAATCATAAAAAATTACTATTTACAGCCTAAGGAAGGGAGGAGGCAGAAGCCAAAGGGAGAGAAAAGGAGCCCAAATGGCAATGGGAGGAGAAGGAGGTGATTTATCAACACACGATTGGTTGATAAAGACTTAAAATAGTGTATAACTATTAAAATAATGTATAAATATTAAAATAAATATCGTGTCCCTACTTTGCGGATTTTCACTTATTGCGGGTGGTCCTGGAACCTAACCCCAGCAATAAGTAAGGGAACACTGTATCACTTTTATGAGGTCTTTAGCCTTTTGCCAAATGGTGCCGGTGCCTCATAAAACTATTACTCTCAGGATTCTAAAATCCCACGTTCCAAAAAGTGATAACAATTTACTCTGTAGTTTGACCTATAGTACCATAATTACAAGGTACAGGACCATAATTACAAGTTACATGATTGTATTTGTAAACGTTATTTAGCTGAAGGAACATTGGGTCAGAATAGTGTGCCCCAGGGTTTGAATCACCACTCAGCTATAGAAACCCACTGGATGACTTTAAACAACTCAGGGGAACGCAAAAGCAAAGCCTTCTGAACACATCTTGACAAGAAAACCCCACGATAAGTAAGAAACAACTTGAAGACACGCATCCCTCCTTATTATCCAACATATTCGCTTATCCAACATTCTGCCAGCCCGTTTTTTTTTGTTTTGTTTTGTTGTTTTTTTCGTGTCAGGAGCAACCGGAGTTGCTTCTGGAGTGAGAGAATTGGCCGCCTGCAAGGACGTTGCCCAGGGGACGCCCGGATGTTTTGATGTTTTTACCATCCTTGTGGGAGGCTTCTCTCGTGTCCCCGCATGGAGCTGGAGCTGATAGAGGGAGCTCATCCACCCTCTCCCCAGGTGGGATTCGAACCTGGCAGCTTTCAGGTCAGCAACCCAACCTTCAAGTCACTTAGTCCACTACGCCATCTGGGGTCTCCGCCAGCCCGTTTATGTTGGATATGTCAGGGGAAATGCTTTACCTTTACCTACATTATCATATACAGTAGAGTCTCACTTATCCAGCCAGCCCGTTTATGTTGGATAAGCCGGCGTTGTCCATAGACATCTTCAAGGTCATGTGGCTGGCATGACTGCATGGAGTGCTGTTACCTTCCTGCCGGAGTGGTACCTATTGATCTACTCACATTTGCATGCTTTTGTACTTCTAGGTTGGCAGGAGCTGGGGCTAACAGCGGGTGCTCATTCCTCTCCAAGGGTTTGAACCTGTGACCTTTTGATCCGCAAGTTCAGCAGCTCAGCGCTTTAACACACTGTGTTAAATGTAGACTCATATAATCCAGTTTGATGTAGTTAAACTGCATTCTGAAACTGCTTTATAAGGCAATATTCATCCATCTCTGGGTGTCTGCTGTGAAACATCCTAACTGATCCTTTTCTCTTGTCCCCCATGAGCCTAAATGCCACCTGACAGTGATCTCTATAAAGCTCCCTGCCTGCAAGTCACACTCTTACCACTTGCTACAAAGAACACCAAACTTACAGTCAATGGTAAGGGACCACGGGAACCGATATCCAACATTTTGAGAACATAGTTGCCCTTGCTTGCTGTATAGTCAAGGAATGGAGAATGTGTGTCTTGCAAACTGCATGTAACCCCTGGAGTCCCCAAAATTTGCTCCCAAATGCCCCAAAACTGCCTTCAGGAGGTTATAGTGGTGTTTAAAAGATGTCTCTGGCTCAAAGAGTAAAGCATTTATGGTTTTAAAAATTGTTTTTGCTCACAAATGCACCATTTTCCATAATATTTGGGGAGTAAATTAGCCCCAGGAAGCCTTTTTTTAAAAACAGGAAGTAAATAGGAAGTGATAAAAATGTCTCCCAGGTTCCTTAGGCTGTGTTTTGGAGAATTTTACATTATTTTTAGGTGGAGTGAATGGGGTTGGGGTTGGCCCTCTAAAGTCTCCTATAGCACTGATGTAGCCCACTTGCTTTCCACAGTTGTTTACCTCTGCTATATAAGACAAATGCATTCTCATGCCTTTCCTTTCCATCTTTTCCTCATCCCGGTATCACAGAGACATTGAGCTGGCCTCCGATGCCTTAAGTGAAAAAAAAATGGTATACGTAGAAGGGTGTGTCAGTCTTTCCATCCTTGGAGCTAGGCACTCCTTAATTTTGATTGTGGGTGTGTTGTCTTTTGGCTTTTGGTAGCTGTTACCTTGCTTGACATCAGCAAAATGGGAAAAGGAAGCAGCTACTACATTTGGAATCTCATCTAGCGATCTCATTCCGCCAAATACAAAACCAAACAAAAACTAATTGGCACCAATAAATAAACATGCTACCATGTCTTTTTAAAAATGTTAAAGTATTAACAGCATTTCTACTAATAAACCAGGATGTGGATGAGCATAGCAGCAAAATATATTTTGCCTTTCTTGGAGAACTTTTTGTGCCTCCAGAGCAGTTTTTATTCCTACTATACCACCTAAATATTCCCAAAAGATCCTGTCTGATCTTGAAAGATAAGAAGGTCCTGGTTAGTGTTTGGATGACAGATTGCCAAAGAAATATCAGACACAGGTTGAACATCCCTTATCTGGAATTCCAAAATCTCAAATACTGCACAATCCCAAACTTCACATATGTGACTGAGATAATGACATGTTTGCTTCTTGAAGATTCAGTTTAGACCAGTGGTTCTCAACCTGTGGGTCCCCAGATGTTTTAGCCTACAACTCCTAGAAATCCCAGCCAATTTACCAGCTGTTAGGATTTCTGGGAGTTGAAGGCCAAAACATCTGGGGACCCACAGGTTGAGAACTACTGGTGCAGACAAACTTTGTTTCATGCACATTTAAAATGTGTAAAATGACCTTCAGGCTATTTGTGAAAGGTGTACATAAACCATGAATGAATGGCGTTGGAAAAGCAGGTTTAACATATAGCTCAGGCATACTCCATTTTTAAATTAAATTTATGATTTTCCTATCTCTATCACACACTAGCAAACTATCCGTTTTATTCAGGAGTTCTCAGTTGATTTACCTGAGAACAACAAATACCATCAAATGACAGAACTGATCGTTTTGCCCATCTCTATCCAGATAATTTGCAAAAAAAAGTCACTTCCCAACCAGCTTAGAAAGCATCTAAAAAGATAACTCTTTGCAACCCTTTTTAAATGCCAAGATATCTCTACCCTACACTTGAAACCTACATCATGTGATGAACACAGCAGGTTGCTGTTTCTTAAGTGGGTGGCTCAATAGCATTTAATGAATTTGATGAAGTGGTGGGATCCCATCTCCATTATATCTCATTGGCTACATATTTGCAAAGAAAGATATTATGATGTCTAAACTGATCTAAAATCTAAAACACTTATGATCACAAGCACTTTTGATAAGGGTCAACCAGCCCGTACTGTATATTTCAGAAGAAGGGACTGGAAAAACCACCTCTAGTACTTCTTGCCTAAGAAATGCACGCTATTGCTGTAAGGCATATACACTTACACATGAACATACCAAACTCAGCTATGACTGTATACTTGCTCCTACTTAAAAAAAATTATTGACATTCGAAAGGAATCTCAATTACATCCAATAATGTTCTAGTAAAACAAAAGCAGAGAAATAAAAACACAAAAGGGGAAAAACAACCAACTTTTTAAAAAGTTGATCAAATATAACACTGTAAGTAGATCTGTAAATATTGTCTATACATCATTCTTTCAATTGTTGCCAGTATTATTAGATCTTCTATTCATTGGCTTGCAGAGAAAAATTAATTCTAAATTAGCAAGTTTTCAATCTTTTAGCAATCCAAAGGGTGTGACAAATTGACTTCTGGTGGCCATTTGTTAATTTCCAAAAACCAGGTATATCAAAGAACTTCCCAAAACCAAATTTATTTGTGTTGTGACTTCTACCCAAAATATTGCTTTTGTGGGACAATTCCAAAACATATAGATTAGTGCAGTATTAACCTCCAACAATTTACTAATTTAGAAAGCCTCTTCTTGAATGATGATGATGATGATGATGATGATGATGATGATGATGATAATTTATACCCCACCACCATCTCCCAAAAAGGAGTCGGGCAGCTTACAGAAGCACATACAAATTCCATAAAGACATAGCATACAGGTAAATTCACATCAACATATTAGAGAATGACAATATCAGTTCACATAAAAATAGCACATTACAAAAATAAAAGACCGATCCTAGAATCAATAAAACATATTACTAATTGGCATTAAAATTAGTAGGACAATATCCCAGCCACAGCCTACATTCAATCATTACAGTAATGTGAATAGATGTTGTGACGACCAATATACCCCTATATAAAAATTAGTTGGAGAGCTATAGCTATATTAATTATAAATATTAAAACAGATGGCCATTAGTCAGAATTGGATATTCTTTATTTCATTTTTGCTGTAAACCCCATATGCCATATTTATTTATAGATAACAGAAATTGATATATGTATAAATTGTTAGTTGAATACTTGGTTGGCCTCAATTCATGCCTCCAATATTAAGGGAAAACTAGATGCATGAAAAGCTGTAGTGCCAAATATGGATTGTAACAAATATTTTTAGCTGTGAATATCTCTATTTAGCTGAGAAAGTTTAAACTGCCCTTTCAAAACTAAAAAAGGCAAAACCTCACCATTAGCGCCAAGTATCCAATTGTGTGGCGAAGTGTGTTAAAGCACTGAGCTGCTGAACTTGCAGACCGAAAGATCGCAGGTTCAAATCCCGGGAGCGGAGTGAGCGCCCGCTGTTAGCGCCAGCTTCTGCCAACCTAGCAGTTCGAAAACATGCCAATGTGAGTAGATCAATAGGTACGGCTCCGGCGGGAAGGTAACGGCGCTCCATGCAGTCATGCCGGCCACATGACCTTGGAGGTGTCTACGGACAACGCCGGCTCTTCAGCTTAGAAATGGAGATGAGCACCAACCCCGAGAGTCAGACATGACTGGACTTATTGTCAGGGGAAACCTTTACTTTTATCCAATTTAAGGTGGCAATCTATATTCAGCCCATAACTTTCACAGAAATTATTTTTTACCAATTTTTAAATCTGGATTACTCCATAAGGTCAATTTAGCACAAGTCTATTGCAAATGCAATTGTCAAGGCCACATTTACTACACATTTCTAACTGCAGCAGCAAAATTGCCATGCTTTAAATTCACTGGAATATGTCTTTACAGCCACTGGTAGTATTTCTGACAAAGGTGCATCTACACTGTATAATGATTGTGGTTTGTGACTACTATAAGTGCCATGGTTTAATGTAATGGAGTCATGGGAGTTGTCGTTTTACAAGGTCTTTAGCCTTCTTTGCCTAAGAGTGCTGGCACCTCACTAAACTACACATTCCAGAATTCGACAGCATTTAGCCGTGGAAGTGAAAGTGGGGTCACGGTGCATTGATTCCACAATGCAGTTGTGCCCTTAGATTAATTAACTGCATACTTAGCTGATTTTCCCAAATTATTTATCTTTTAAATGCTAATATTATTAATATTTATTAATATTTTTGCTTCTGCTTCATACAGAAACATGTATGATTTGCACAATAAAATTAATTGCCTTCTCTTACAACACCAGCACTGGTTACCAGTCTGTTTCATGGCACAGTTCAAAGTGTGTGTTTTCAAAAATGGATACCAGCCTCTAGCTGTTTATCCCAGTATGAATTGCTAAGTGTGAAATTATACTTTCATATCCTCTAATGATGCATGTAGCTTCCAGTTTCTATCTTGTGACCTGAATCTAGCTGTATTTCTGGTCTAATTCTGGGACTTTCCCATTTCTACCTGCCTCTGCTTCTTTTTAATTTTTTTGATTGATAAATAGTTCTGGAGAATCTGAATGTTGGAATATTTATGAGACATTTTGATTTCTCGTAATAAATCAGAGTTTTACTGTGTTTTTTATTTACTTAAGTGCTGAAACTCACATTGCAGGACTACATATTCCTAATATCTTGATCCATCAGAGACTTCTTGAGAAATTCAGTTTTCTGTCTAAGAAAGGGACAGTCGACTTTGCACAGAGCAGAAACAGACTAGATATCGCAGAAAGTTACTTTTCTGTGGAATTGCAATTTCCCCCTCTCTTTTATTGCTCTTTGTCCATGTTACCATTTGGCCATGCTTCCATTCCACCAGGAATAGCATCTGAGCCCAAAGTTAGGTCTGTAATTTTAATATTTTCACTTTTTTTTCTCCTGTATGATTTTTGCCTGATGAAGAAACCAGTGAAGCTTGCATGTTGTATGTTACCCCTCAGTATGATTCCTACATGACACATAAGAAACTTTTTTGAACTGTAATGACCCCGATTTGACTTTACTCCACCCAGAAAGTTCTGACATCCCTTTGAATGATATGAAAGCGACAAAGCCAGGCTGACTATATAAGCAATTCACGTGATTCTGGAGATGTGTCAGGAAAGAAGACAGCCACAAATCTGAACAATCTATTGCTACATAATGGAGAGGAAAAAATTATATACTTATTTCCTCCTTCTGAAGTTTGTAGTGTTGTGGGGGTATTTTTTTAAGTTCCCCTGGTATGCAGCCCTGCCTAGGGCATAATCCCCTTTTTGTCAAAGGTATTATACTCTGTTAGGGGCTTTCCCTTGCTATTTTCAGCTGGAAGTGAAGGATTCTCAAAAGTGTATGGATCTGGAGATTAATGAACATACTTAGACCTTATGTTTTTCCCCCTTGATATTGTGTAACATCACTCCTTATTTTAAAGCTGCTTCTAATGTGTTATACTCGTATGTTATAATCGTATAGTACAATATCTATATATATAAAATGATAAAAAAAATTCGGCCTAGGACAAAACAACAAAACTAAACATCCCAGAAACACTAAACTTGGCAACACAACCCCTCATCCATGCCTCTACGTTCATACAACAAAAAGAAAAGAAAAAATAAAGTCCTAATTAGTGGGAGAGGAATAATTGTTTTTATCCAATTGCTGCCAGTTAAAAGGCTAAGCTCCGCCCACTTGGTCTCCTAGCAACCCACTCAGCCCAGGGGACAGGCAGAGTTAGGCCTCACTTAGGCCTCTTCCACACTGCCTATAAGATGCGGATTATCTGATTTTAACTGGATTATATGGCAGTGTAGACTCAAGGCCCTTCCACACAGCTATATAACCCATTTATAATGGACTTAATGTAAGGTAAAACCTTTACCCTTTACCTTAACTACCACCAATTCCTCAATACTTTATTTTCCATACCACCAGACTTCGCCACAGCAACGCGTGGCCGGGCACAGCTAGTAATAATGTATAATGCTTATGAAGTGCTTATATTGTGCTATACTAATAATATAATATATTGTATGTATATATAACTTGTAAGCCGCCCTGAGTCCCCTTCGGGGTGAGAAGGGCGGGATATAAATGTCGCTAATAACTAACTAAATAAATACTATGTAACATGATTTTTATTCCTGGGTTATAAATGTCATTTTCTAATTCAGTCTATCATAAAAACATGGGGAAAGTTTTTTAAAGTGCAAAAACTTTGTTTTTGTAAACATTCTGCAGCACATTTTTCTATAGTTTTTCAATGAATATCTCAAAGAGTCTCAACTAATTCAACATAGTTTGTGGCAGCTCCAAACACAAATTTTCTGGAGTATAAGAACTACTTTCAAAGTAAGTACTGCACAATTAAACAGAAAATAACACTTTCAAATCAGGAACAGAAAAATTTGAAAATTTTGTTACATATTGTTCTCCAATAAGATCTCTTTTTTAGAACCATTGGCACAGGAAACTATGTATTGGCCAATAACATCTACCTGGTACTTGAACAATATCTTGTTTACTCATATCTATTACTTCCAGCTGAAGCACTATAAAATTTATTATATTACATAAATCATTATATTCAAGTAACTGTTCTTTAAACTTAAAACACTCAATAATTTGCAGGTCTCCTTCTATTGCAACATTCTCTGTTGTAAGAATGCATGCATGTGTATATGTATCTATTTATTAACATATTTATTTTATCCCTCTTAGTATATCAGACAGAAATATTGTTGAAATATAAATTAAAACAATAAGACCAGGTTTAAAACAAGGAAAGTTAAAACACTATCAAATGACAGATGTTGTATGATACAATGCAGTTTTACCCCTCTGAAAACTCAATTGGGTTGGAGCTGGAATATTTTTCTGGAGGCGAGTGGCATTCTCATGACTCTCAAGACTAATGAGATATGGTTTCCTTTTTATATATAAAAAAAATCTTTATTAACATTTTTCCATACGTATTTAAAAATTCAAAGAAAAGGTAAATGGAGGGTAGGGGGGCAGAAAGAGAAGAGAAAGAAGAAGAAAAGAGGAAAAAAAGAAAAAGAGGGGAATATAAAAAAATGAAGATATAAAAAACTGCAATTTCCGATCATCCTCAATACGACATTTTCATTCTGTTCTTCCTTCTTTACACAGTTATTCCTCTCCTTTTTGTTTTACCTTCTGGTGTATATCTTTTTCTTATTTTGTTTGTTTATTTACTTCTTGTTATCTTTTGTAATATATTTCTGTATTAGTCTCCAATCTGTTTCTTTTTGCGGTCTTCCTTGTTGCTGCGTCATTAGATATGTCAATCTATCCATGTTTTTTATTTCTAATAGTTTAATCAGCCATTGTTCTGTGTTGGGAGTTTCGTTTTGTCTCCAGACTCTGGCATATACGATCCTCACAGCTGTTGTCATATAGTTCAATTTTTCCCCAGTATTTTTCTCCAATTTCTATCCATCATTCCTAATAAGTATATTTCTGGTCTCATCTGGAAGTTTAAGTTCAATAAAAGAAAGAATTTGCCCATACTCAGAACATGTTTTAATCCCAATGATGTGTTCAGAGGAGGGCAAATAAAATGAGCAAAGGTCTGGAAAACAAGCCCTATGAGGAGCGGCTTAAAGAGCTAAGCATGTGTAGCCTGCAGAAGAGAAGGCTGAGAGGAGACATGATGGCCATGGATGAATATGTGAGAGGAAGTCATAGGGAGGAGGAAGCAAGCATGTTTTTTGCTGCCCTGGAGACTAGAATGCAGAACAATGGCTTCAAACTACAGGAAGGGAGATTTCACCTCAACATTAGGAAGAACTTCCTAACTGTGAGTGCTGTTCAGCAGTGGAACTCTCTGCCCTGGAGTGTACTGGAGGCTTCTTCTTTGGAGGCTTTTAAACAAAGGCTGGATGGTCATCTGTCGGAGGTACTTTGAATGTGATTTTCCTGCTTCTTGGCAGGGGGTTGGATTGGATCGCCCATGAAGTCTCTTCCAACTCTATGATTCTATGATTCTGTGATAAAATCACAGAATCATAGAATATTAGAGTTGGAAGAGATCACATGGGCCATCCAGTCCAACCCCCGGCCAAGCCTGCTCTCTCAGCTTTATGACATCCTTTCAAATATTTAAACATGGCTATCAACTGCAAGCCGCTCCTGATATGAAAAAATGGCTATAATGTCTCCTCTTTCCTTCTAATCAACATAACATTTTTCTCATATATCAATCCAATTTTATTGTAAATTCTGAAAGGGTGAAAAAAAGTGTTGTTATCGTAAAGCCCAGTAGAAAGAACTGGCCTTTTTATACCTCAAGAAGGATGGAAAGTTTTGTAAATTAGCCTCGTTTCATCTTAAATGCTCAAATTCCAGCCAAGTGTGCCACCAACATTTCTCAGTCATCTGTATCAGTGTTGAGAATTAGACAACTTAATATCCACTTCCTGATTTTACCTTCACTTTTAGTGTGATCTGCTATATCAGTTTTTGAAATGTAAGCAGTTGAGTGCCACGCTGATTCCAGGAAAAGCTCATGGGGAGGATATGGTACTTCCTGACGTTTACAAGCCAAATATTAACTAGTTGCTTCCGATTTTGGTAAGGCTTTTCACTGAAATGGAGAATACATGAACTATATACCCTAACTGGAAGCAAAGTATTGGTTATCCAAATTTATTTTTAAAGATTAACTTCGGCCCAGTCAGTTTATTGGGCACATCATTCACACTATATACACTTACTATTTCTTAATCAAACCTGATGAGTCAGCAGAATTGACCAAAAAAGATTCTGAACAAACAGGCTTTCAAAGGGATCACAAATCAATTTTTATTGCATTACTTTGAAGATCTTGATCAAGAAATATTTAACAAGTGTGGCAAGTAACCGTTGGGTTTACTAACCTCACATCAGAAACATTTTTTTCTATTAACAGTAAGATTATGGGAAATTTAGAAAAGATGCACATTGATAGACAGCTTCTTATACGATTGATTCAATTATACACCAATATAACAGTAGGGCCAAGAGTGGGTTTTTCTGACCCTATACCCTTCAAGGGGAGATGACAAATAAGGTTGACCGTTAACCCTTTTCTTATTTTATTTCTATATTAGTGATATTGTTCAGGCAATTGAGTCACAAACATTCCTTCTAACTCTTCTCTCAATGGGTGTACAAATCTCAATTTTCTTTAATGCTCATGATATCGTACTTATTTCCTATGTTGAAGTTAGGCTTAGAAGGATAATGGCAAAACTGGCTGACTAGAAAAGGACAAGAATTAACTTTTACAAAGATAAAATTATAATTTTGGGGAGGAAGTACAGTAGGCTTAAAAGTAGACAGTGATTAGTGTGAGAAATCACAATGCCCTACCCTTAAAATTTTCAAGGGCAGTTATTTCATAGTTTTATATAATGCTAAAATATGGAACAAAAGTCTAAGCTAGAGCCCAAAACTATTTTCTAAGGACAACTTTGGGTTTTCCCAGAGTTGTTTTACTATTCACCTAAAACTAAAAGTTAGGCTGTCTTCAATTCTTCTAAGTTGGGCTCCCTTTAGTTCATCAGAAATTTTAAGAAACTGGATGGCTTTTCTGATAACTAGTTAAATTTTGTTTTTGGCATATCAGAGATGGGGATTATATAGACTAGGACTCTTTTACCTGTTTTACAGACTCACCCCTAACCTTAGCTAAAAGTCATTAAATTCTGAGATATAATTGGCTATTTCTCCAAGATGTTAATCAAGTTGTCAATTTGGTCCAACTCTCAAATTTTCCAGGTGGTACAGGTATTTTATGAAGCATAGATACATGTTTTTCTACCTTACTGACGATATTTGCGCCTCTTTATGAAAGACATTTATAAGTTTACATTTCCAAAATATGTTCCCTGTGTACCCTAGGAGCTAATTTCATAGTCTCCCTGTGAGTTGCGTCAGGTGGAAGATATTATTTATTGTGCTTTACATTGCCCTTGTTATAATAACATAAGAGGGAGATTCTGAACCAGATCGCTGCATGATTCTTATGATCTGAAGCTGAATGTATCAACTCTGTGCTGGTAGATGCATTCTCACATGTTCCTTCTCAAGAGGGTTTTTTTTTTTTACTTTTTAATTCCTAAAATGTGAAAGAGATCAGTATTTGATACATCTTTGGCTAAATTTAGTAGAGAATCTTCTTACACAAAAACAAAGGTTTCAAACCTTGATCCTTTTTTAAAAAGAGATAAACAAGCATACTTTCATATTTAGCCACTGCAGACTACATAGCTTGAAAATGCAGCATTCTTCCCTTGTTATATCCCCCACCATGTCCCAATTTACTGCTCATAATGGTGGATACTCTTTGTTTCAGTTATCTACTAAGAACTAAGTAAAAAAATCCGCTACTCCAAAGAACTTTAACTTGCACACTTCATTACTGGATATAGCTTTAAATTACTATGTAATAGGCTTGTGCATTTTGGCTGAACCTTGATCTGTTTCTGCTGGCCAACTTTTGGGAGACCCCAAGATCCGTTTTCACACATCTCCCAAAAACGGGCAGGTAGGTAAATAGCCATTTTCAGTCTGCCGCTGAAAAAAGCGGCTAGATCCAGCCCATTGAAAGCAATGGGGGGCTCCCTGGGCTCCCTTTCCCATCATTTTTAGGGCTATCAGGATGAAAATGACCACACTTGGAGCACATATCTACTACTGTTAACCCACCAAGTTTCATAATGTTTGGGTCATCCCCTGATTTTTAGGATTTTCTTTTCTTTTTAGAAATAAAATCTCCTTAAAAATTCCCCAAAAGGTATCCCTCCGCCGGCCCCACCGTGTAACTTTTCCAGAAGCTGCAGCAGGGCTCTATTCCTTCCTGCCAAATGTCAAAGATGCACTTCCACATCACACAACCCAGTGACCCACTATTATATTTTCTTCTTTACTTATTAAAAACAAATCAGCAAGCAACTTCTTCCAAAGCTTTTGCATTTCTTATTTGCACTTTTCCATCTCCCAGTCCCACTAAATAAAAAGAATCAAGAAAATAAATATATATATTTCTTTTCCCTTCTCTCTCCTCCCTAGCCTTTCCACTACTTCCTAATATCTTTCTATCTACATTTTGTTCTCCCACTTTCTATGTATTATACTTGCATGAAATAAATAAAAACTATATGAAAAAAAAGAAAATAAAGAAAAATTGAAAAGATTCAATGCTAGAGAGAAGCCTAGCCAAACTAAGGCAAAAACTAAAGTTGAGAGCGAGTGGCAAGGCAATTGGACTGAAGCACCTCTCTAGAACCAGGACACAACTGAGAGCAATGGAGGCACTTGTCCCATCAAAACTTGTGTAAGTCATGTCACAGCATTCTTCTATTCTGATTGGCCCAACAGGCAGGGCTCACAGGGAAACCCCGTGTGAGCATGCAACAACCTCTTCGCATGGGACGTGATGCCGAACAGGAGAGGAGGAGCTGTGACCAGCTGTTGTTTGGTCGATTTTGCCCCCAAAAAAACAAGGCGGTTGAATCCTTACCATTATGGCCTGACGAACAAGCCGAATACCTTTAACAGATAATAGCAAATCCTATTTAAATGGAGAACATCTGTCCCAGGAATACCATAGCATCACACTGGAGGACCTAGAAGGTTCCTAGAAAGAACATATATTGTCAGCCATGAATAAATTAAATTAAACAGATCTATATTATTTGGGGTCGTAATATAGTAATTTTAAAGCTCATTTTAATACCTCACCATGTATTTTAAAGCTCATTTTATGTTTTTATTGCTATGTTTCTCAAGTGTTTTATGATGATTGTGATTTTTTAATGCCTTTTAAATTTATTTGTGTGTTTTTGTATTTGATATTATTGTATGTTGGTATCTGTAAGCCGCCCCGAATCCCTCTGGGGAGATGGTGGTGGGGTACAAAAATAAAATTATTATTATTATTATTGTTATTATTATTATTATTATTTCTTTGCAAAGTAGGAATTTTTATTAATTTTCAAGGCTTCAATGTAGTTCTTCTTCCCATGATTGTATACATTAGTGTCTTAATGAGACCAATTCACTTTGCCACCTTACTTTCCTTCTCACGCCCACCACGGACATAAATGTTCATCTGCTCCTGAAGCTACTGAATGCTGAACTTCGTTGACTTGTTTGGTGGATTCTATCATCTGTCCACTTTTAATTCACAAAGTAATACTTTTCTGTATATTTGGGATGTATGAGTATAGACATTCCTTGTCAAGGAGTGGTTATTTCTCACTGCCAATCTGATAAGCAGTAGATGGGGTAGTACAGTGGTGATGATTTGTAATAAATGATATAGAGATTACAAAACAGGCTCAAAATTCTCTGCCAGGGTCCACACCCAATTCTCTTCTATGTACATCGAGAACTTTACTGCCACACTCATATATCTGGCATGCATAATATGTAACAGTACATATGAGCCATGGTTGCCAATAGACATCTATCGCCCCAAGCAATTGTTTTAATGATGTTCTATTCCCAGTGATCATTAGAATGCCAATTTTAATCAGTTAGCTTGAAAGTTTTTTAAAGTTTTCAGAGAAAATGCCATGTTTCTGTCCAGTTGTTATATAGTCTGGGGATCTCATTGATTGCTCAGGACAAGGGTACAAAATTAAATAAGAAAAAAGAGTGGTAGATGATGGTTTCCCAGGCCAATTAGGTATGAATCTACTCTGAAATCAATATATGTACAGAGGATATTCACTTAATTGGAAAAATGTATGAATTTTTATTGAAAGTCGAATTAGAAGAACAACTAAATGAATATATGATTCAATGGGCAGAAAATATTGGACAGAATCTTGAGCTGGAATGATGGGAGAAAATGTGGTTAGAAGAATTAAAAGACATATTAAGTTTTATCCGAAATAGAACTTCCAAGAAATTACTTTAGTCAAACTGATGAAGATGTGTAAGGACACTAAAAATATATTTGAAATGTGAAACACATCAAGGTACGTCCTACTATATGTAGTGGACATGTGACAAGGTAAAATAATATTTAAGAATAAAACAAAATACTATAAAAGAGATCTTTAAAATCGGAATACAGCCAAATCCAACACTGGGGCTTCCAAATGGACAAACGACAAATATGAATTTCAGGTTCCATTATATGATTATAGCAGCAAGAATATTTTATGTGCAGAAATGGAAAAAAATAAAGAACTACTGGATTACAAAGGTTCTAGAACTGCTGGAAATGGGCACATTATATTCATCATATATCTATTTTAACTTTATTATGTTTTATTTTATGAGTATTGTTTTTAAGTGGCGGGAATGAGGAAATTGGCTTTAATGAGTGCATTGGAGGTAAAAGTGATTTAGTGGAAAATTATGACTTTACAAAATGTATAATGACACTTATACTGCTGAAAAATATATATAAAATAATAGAATGTGTGTGTAATTCTATGGATTTCTTATCCTAAGAGATACAAAGAGATAATTTTGAAAGTATTTCCTAATTTTTAAAGAAAAAAGACACTAGTTTCAGAGATTCTTACTAGCCTATGTGTCATGGACCACGTATAATAATTATAATTCCCTCCAGGCCATTAAACCCTTCCCTTGTTGAATTAATGCCTCTCCTGTTTTTTTTTCAAAGTTACAACATTTTCCTGCAACAGTCAAACTCTACTAGCCTGATATCTTACAAATAACTTCCTCTCTAAAAAATACTCCTATTAATCATGCAACAATAGAGTTAAGAAGGCGTTTGTTTAAAGAAAATCTTAGATTAACATGAGACGTGATCTGTGCAGAGAATGAGCAATAAAGAATCAACCGCAAATAACTTAATCTTCAAGAGTTTTTAATTTTTTGAAGAATAGACTGGAAATTCTAGAATGTTTTAACTCGTGACTCAAGGGTTGGTTTGTTTCAAGGGATGTAGTCAGTCAGTCTTCACAAAAATGCACCGTCACGATCTTTAGCAAGTGTTAAAAACAATATTTGATCTCTACCAGATTGGTCCTCTCTGGACCTGGAAATTCCAAGAAAGATTTTCTGTCGAGGAATTTCTGCATCCTTCAGTGTGACACCATAGCTCTGCAAAATAAATATGGAAGATTCTTTCTAAATTCTATAGACAACTTTTCACCACAGACAACTTTATATC
Organism: Anolis carolinensis; assembly: GCF_035594765.1. NCBI lineage: Eukaryota > Metazoa > Chordata > Lepidosauria > Squamata > Anolidae > Anolis > Anolis carolinensis. The sequence continues at coordinate 42,297,511 of NC_085846.1, forward strand.
TCAGAACACTTCTCAAAGGGGGGCAAAGTTTGTTTTGCAAATGCTAGGATCAGAATATTTGGGGTGAATGAGTGATAAGAAAATACTTCAACATAGAAGGTATACACTAGGGCTTCTTAAACCTTTTCCACTCCCTTTCCGTCCAATAAATTTTTATTTGACCCCATGTGGATAGGCATGTAAAACTAATATAAAAATCAAACATTTACTGATAACACTGTGTAAAAACCTGGAAAAATCTGTTTCTGATTTGAAAGTGTTATTTCTTGTTTAATTGTATGGTACTTACTTTGAAAGTAGTTGTTATACCCCAGAAACTTTTTGTGGCTGCCACAAACTATGTTGAATTAGTTGAGACTCTATAGTATATAGAGTTGGGGCCGTGGCGCAGGCTGGTTAGCAGCCAGCTGCAATAAATCACTCTGACCAAGAGGTCATGAGTTTGAGGCCAGCCCGTGTCGCGGTGAGCACCCGACAATTAAAAATAAAATATAGACCCTGTTCGTTGCTGACCTAAGCAACCCGAAAGATAGTTACATCTATCAAGTAGGAAATTTAGGTACCACTTATATGTGGGGAGGCTAATTTACAACACCATAAAAATCACCCAGTCGCCGTTGGAATGAGGAAGTGCCATCACAGTGGATGATGAAGCAGCTGCTCCCCCTGTGACCGGAATCAAGCATACCCTCAGGAAGCTGGAGGCTGGAGAAAGTTTAAATTGTCTCTGCGTCTGTCTATGTCTCTGTTCTATGTTATATGACATTGAATGTTTGCCTTATATGTGTACAATGTGATCCGGCCTGAGTCCCCTTTGGGGTGAGAAGGGCGGAATATAAATACTGTAAGTAAATAAATAAATAAATAAATAAATAAATAAATAAATAAATATATTCACTGCAAAACTATAGCAAAAGGTGCTGCAGGATGTCTCCCAAAAACACTATAGAACCAATGAGGAAATGACATTTATAACCTAGGAACAAAATAATATTACATAATGTAATAAATCAGCATTTGCTAGGCTTGTTGAACAGGGTGGTTTTTCTTTTTGTGGAGCACAGCTGAAGCATTTTTTGCAGAATCCACTGTAAACACTGTGTGTTGTTTTGTGTAAATGGGTAGCATCCAGAAATATTGCCAATTTTTCATGACACCAACATTGAGCTAAGCAGATTCCATCTAGGGTTGAGATCCATAGTTTAAGAAGCGGTGGCATAAACAACTGCCTTCACCTCAGAAGGAGAGAAGACCCAGGCACTTTCTATGCCCTGAAGCAAATGAAAGTCCCACCCACGATCCCAACTGCCATTGCTCTGCTCTTGGAGGGAGGTAAAAACTGGCAGTATCTGCTAAACTTAATCCCCTATCACATCGCCATTCCCTTTCCTTTGTGTGTCAGGTCTCAGACTTTAAATCCAAGGGCATGATACTGCTAAATTAACAATAGGCCGGGCTGTGGTGCAGGCTGGAAAGCAAGCCAGCTGCAACAAATCATTCTGACCAAGAGGTCATGAGTTCGAGGCCCACCCGTGCTTGCATCTTGTCTTTATCTCTGTTCTATGTTATGGCAGTGAATGTTTGCCTTTATGTGTGCAACGTGATCCGCCCTGAGTCCCCTTCGTGGTGAGAAGGGCGGAATATAAATGCTGTAAATAATAAATAAATAAATAAATTGGTAAAGAGAGCCTTTGTGGCTGAAGAGTTGAGGATAAATACACAAGACCCCTTTCTGTCCAAGACATTTTTATGTGACCTCAGGTATATAGTAGGTGTGTGCAATTCGGGAAAAGATGGTCCCGAAATTGGCAGGAGGAAATGCCGTTTCTAGGATCTGGCAGCTATTTTTGTTTTGGGAAGATCTGGCCATTGGTGTCAATGGGGAAAATGGCGAGGCTCCTCTTTCCGTCATTTATGGGTATTGAGACAAAACTGGCCACACATTTACCACTGCAAGCCCCCTAAGTTTCAAAATGTTTGGATCATCCACTGATTTTTAGGACATTTTTAAAATTTCAAATATCTTTATTGAAAAAGCCCCATACTTGTTATTATAATTATAATTATATATTATTTATTTATATTTATTATACCTCCCTAGCAAAATTACTAATAAAATAAAAGAAAGATGGAAATATATTTAGCTAAGAAAATTTAATGTAGAAGAAAAATGAATTCTCAAAAAGAGATCCATTCCCTAAGCACTGAGACACACAGAGCTAGCACATCTCTCCCTCTCAAATCCCAGCTTTGCAAAAAGACACTTGATCTGCTTTCTTTTTATGATTGGCTCTGGCAAGGCTGGGGTGGGGGAAGGAAAAACCAGAGCATGGTTGCTGTTCTCTCACGGTAGCCTAATGCAGCTGATACAGCCAAAGACTGGCCTCCACCCACCTAGTTATTGCTGGTCTCCTACACCTGTCCGCCTAGGGATTAGACTGCTAAATCAGCCAAATCCTTTGAATCCGAAACAGCGGTCTGATATTGTGCATACCCCTAGTATATAGGTATCTGAAAGACATATAAAATCCAACATTTATTGAAAATAAATCAGCAGTTGCAAGACTTGCATTTTCTGTAGAGTACAATGTAAAAACTACATGTTGTTGTTTACAGATTTGTATAAATGGGTGACTTTCAAAAACATGTGACTGTTGCAAAAATTTTCATGACCCTAACATTGAGCTAGGAGCCCCCGGTGGCGAAGTGTGTTAAAGAGCTGAGCTGTTAAAAGGTCACAGGTTCAAATCCGGGGAGTGGAGTGAGCACCCGCTGTTAGCTCCAGCTTCTGCCAACCTAGAAGTTCAAAAACATATAAATGTGAGTAGATCAATAGGTACCGCTCCGGCGGCAAGGTAAGGGCGCTCCATGCAGTCATGCCAGCCACATGACCTTGGAGGTTCTATGGACAACGCCGGCTCTTCGGCTTAGAAATGGAGATGAGCACCAACCCCCAGAGTCGGACACGACTAGACTTAACGTCAAGGGAAACCTTTACCTTTACCTTTAACATTGAGCTAAGGGGGTCCCATTTGGGGTTGGGACTCATAGTTTAAGAAGCAGTGCTCTAAATAAACAGACACATATACACTTTTCAAGGCAGAGCTCTCACCCAGAGAACCAGAGAAGAGGCTTCAAACACTGAGATTTGGGGAATCCTGTTTCTCAAGGCTGGCCCAAGCCATTTTGCTTTGAGGATAAAAGTGTCCTGGGCCTCAATGTGGACAAAAAAAAAAAGCATTCTCCCTATTGCACCCAAATGCAGCATGCCGACTTTAGAAGTGATGGACAGATCACAAACAGGACTCCACTAGCAGAGAAGAATGCCCAAATGCTTAGGGACTTTCTTTTTTATTTGCATTATATTTTTATTGCAAACCACTGCAGAGTTGTTTAAACCAAGGGCAGTCTTTTAATGTTTTGAATAAAATCATCTGTGATTTTTTTTTATCTTTAAAATGATCTTGTTAATATTGTCACTTCCAAACACAATTGCTAGATTATGACCCCGAGAGAGCAGACACATCATTCTACGCACTAATAATGAACTCATTCTTCAGATGTGGCCAAAACAACACCTTCTATGGTGTCTCAACAGACACAGGGAAATCCCAAAGTTTGCAGAAGCATAAAAAATCTTTAGCCCAAAAAAATTTCTAGAGAGGGAAAAACCCAGAAAACAGCTCACTCAGAATATATAAACATGCTGCGTAGCCAAAAAATGCTGGCTGACCAGGGCCTGAGAAATAAGGGAGGGACAGAGGGAAGTATTTGACAATAGGCGTCTGTGGCTGACAACTTGATCAGGGGAATCCTGCAAACATTTTGCTTCAGTCCCCATGTGTTCCGGTATAAAGCATTGTGGCTGTTAATTTCTGGTTCAGCTCACAGTGCTCAATGCCGCTAATAGTTCAGGGCCTTAGCAAGTGATATCTTTTCAGGCAGGGGTTCTCAAACTTTTTCAGCCATGGATCACTTTTTGAAGCAAAAGCTTCTTGTGCGCCCTAATTTAATAATATAATATAATGATACTATATTATACTATACTATACTACACTACACTACACTACACTACACTACACTACACTATCTATATATATAAAATGATAAAGTTGTTTGCGCAGTGACTATAACAACAAAACTAAACATCCCAGAAATACGAAATTTGGCAACACAATGCAAAAGGCTTGCCTCCAGGTTACAACAACACAACCACACCACAAAACCACAATCCAGACCCACAACACTCACAACAACGCATCATGCGATAACAACACAACTAAACGCCCCAGAAATACAAAACTTGGCAACACAATGCAAAAGCCTTGCCTCCCAGTTGTAACAACACAACCACACCACAAAACCACACAGGACCCACAAAACTCACAACAACGCATCATGACTATAACAACACAACTAAACGCCCCAGAAATACGAAACTTGACAACACAATGCAAAAGCCTTGCCTCCCGGTTGTAACAACACAACCACACCACAAAACCACAATCCAGACCCATAAAACTCACAACAACGCATCGTGACTATAACAACACAACTAAACGCCCCAGAAATATGAAACTTGGCACACAACTAAACACCCCAGAAATATAAAACTTGACAACACAACGCAAAAGCCTTGCCTCCCGGTTGTAACAACACAACCACACCACAAAACCACAATCCGGACCCACAAAACTCACAACAATGCATCGTGACTATAACAACACAACTAAACGCCCCAGAAATACAAAACTTGGCACACAACTAAACGCCCCAGAAATACAAAACTTGGCAAAACAATGCAAAAGCCTTGCCTCCCATTTGTAACAACACAACCACACCACAAAACCACAATCCGGACCCACAAAACTCACAACAATGCATCATGACTATAACAACACAACTAAACGTCCCAGAAATACGAAACTTGGCACACAACTAAATGCCCCAGAAATACAAAACTTGGCAAAACAATGCAAAAGCCTTGCCTCCCATTTGTAACAACACAACCACACCACAAAACCACAATCCGGACCCACAAAACTCACAACAATGCATCATGACTATAACAACACAACTAAACGCCCCAGAAATTCAAAACTTGGCAAAACAATGCAAAAGCCTTGCCTCCCAGTTGTAACAACACAACCACACCACAAAACCACACTGGACCCACAAAACTCACAACAACGCATCATGACTATAACAACACAACTAAACGCCCCAGAAATACGAAACTTGGCAACACAACACAAAAGCATTCCCTCCCAATTGTAACAACACAACCACACCACAAAACCACAATCCGGACCCACAAAACTCACAACAGTGCATCGTGACTATATCAACACAACTAAACGCCCCAGAAATACAAAACTTGGCACACAACTAAACGCCCCAGAAATACAAAACTTGGCAACACAACACAAAAGCCTTGCCTCTCAGTTGTAACAACACAACCACACCACAAAACCACAATCCGGACCGACAAAACTCACAACAACGCATTGTGACTATAACAAATACAAAATTTGACAACACAACTCATCCACCTCCCCAATCCCTACATTCACACTTGGCCTCCAAAAAAACAATTACAATAATAACAATGACAACAACAACAACAATAAGAATCAACACCATCACAGGCAAGAAACAGCCTGGCACTGAGGCTGAGAGGCCAGTCAGTGCTACACTGGGCCTCCAAAAAACAATACAGTAGCATCTAACTTATCCAACCTTCATGACCACTACAACAACAATAATAATAAACACCTACACAGGCAAAACAAAAAAAAGACTATTGTACCACAATAAAAATATAAACCGCACTCAGCAGAATCAGACATTACAACTAACAACAAACAAAAGACAACAGGGATCTCAAGCAATTATCAATCAACACAAAAATTGAAGAAGGTAACAGACTTCAAATACTACTACTAATGTGAGTATAAAGAAGGTGGAGCTCACAGCATAAATACAACCTAATGTAGACTGACCAACACCACCAGACTAAGCCACAGCAACGCGTGGCCGGGCACAGCTAGTCTATATATATAAAAGAGTGATGGCATCAGGGCAGTGGACAAAACAACAAAACTACAGGCCCCCCAACCTCGAAATTTGACAACACAACCCATCATCCACGCCTCAAGGTTGATACAACAAAAAGAAAAGAAAAATAAAGTCCTAATTAGAGGGAGAGGAATAATTGTTTTTATCCAATTGCTGCCAGTTTAGAGGGCTAATCTCTGCCCACTTCGTTGCCTAGCAACCAAGGGACAGCCAGGTTTCAGTTAGGGGACAGGCCGATGTAGGCCTCACTTAGACTTCTTCCACAGATTATCTGATTTGAACTGGATTATATGGCAGTGTAGACTCAAGGTCCTTCCACACAGCTATATAACCCATTTATAATCTTATATTATCTGCTTTGCACTGGAGTATCTTGACTCTACACTGCCATATAATCCACTTCAGTGTGCATTTTATACAACTGTGAAGAAATGGCCTCATATAATCCAGTTCTGAGCAGATAATATAAGATTAGAAATATACAGTAGACTCTCACTTATCCAACATAAACAGGCCGGCAGGATAAGTAAATATACTAGATAATAAGAAGGGATTCAGGAAAAGTTGATTAAACATCAAATTAGGTAATCGTTATACAAATTAAGCACCAAAACATCATATTATACAACAAATTTGACAGAAAAGGTAGTTCCATGCGCAGTAATGCTATGTAGTAATTACAGTAGAGTCTCACTTATCCAACACTCGCTTATCCAACGTTCTGGATTATCCAACGCATTGTTGTAGTCAATGTTTTCAATATATCGTGATATTTTGGTGCTAAATTCATAAATACAGTAATTACTACATAGCATTACTGCGTATTGAACTACTTTTTCTGCCAAATTTGTTGTCTAACATGATGTTTTGGTGTTTCATTTGTAAAATCATAACCTAATTTGATATTTAATAGGCTTTTCCTTAACGCCTCCTTATTATCCAACATATTCGGTTATCCAACATTTTGCCAGCCCACTTATGTTGGATAAGTGAGACTCTACTGTACTGTATTTACAAATTTACCAGTAAAATATCACAATGAATTTGAAACACTGACTACAAAAACATTGATTATGAAAAGGCAGACTGTGTTGGATAATCCAGAACACTGTATAAGCGAATGTTGGATAAGTGAGATTCTACTTTGATATGAAATAATTTCTAGGATAGAATAATGCAGAACAATATAATCTCTAAAACCAGGACAGTAATAAAGAAATAAAGAAATAAAGAAAGTAAATAAAGCAAGGAAATTGGAAATTCCACAAAGGAAACAATCAGGGCCAGCTAACACCTCCCAAGAAAGGATTCTTCCAGAAAGGAAGCTGAGAAGGCAGTGAAGCACTATGTATTACCAAAGTCCTTATTATTACTATCATTACTATCCTTACTATTATTATTATTATTATTATTATTATTATTATTATTATTATTATTATTATTGTGTTGCGGTCAACCGTGAAAATGAATACAATCTGGCTCCAAGTATTCAAAAACACTAAAATCAGAATATAAAAAAATTAATGTGGTATAATAAAACAGAACAATACAATCTCTAAAATCAGAACACTAAATAAAGAACAACACTCTGAAAATAGGGGAATTCCACACAGAAAACAATCAGGGCCAGCTAACACCTCCCAACAAAGGATTCCCATCATCAAAGTCTGGCCAATCCTCTGTTTTCTCAGGGCCACAGACAGTAGAAGCATATAAAATATCGCAAACAACACCACTCTGAAAACAAGGTAATTCCAGACAGGAAACAATCAGGGCCAGCTAACACCTCCCAACAAACAAATCACTCAGGGAGGAAACAGCTAGGCTTTAAATCTGCAAGGCCATTACATCCTAATCATTTTTCCTAATTGCAGCATTCATACTTGCCTCCAACAGACAAAAAAAAAAAAACAATCAGAAATATTGCATATTCACAACCTTTAGGAAATAATGTCCCCTGATGGCACAGCATGTTAAAGCGCTGAGCTGCTGAACTTCTGGACCGAAAGGCCGCAGGTTTGAATTGCGGGAACTGACAGAGCCCCCACTGTTAGCCCCAGCTTCTGCCAACCCAGAAGTTCAAAAACATGTAAATGTGAGTGCATCAATAGGTACTGCTCCGGTGGGAAGGTAACGCCGCTCCATGCAGTCATCCCACATGACCTTGGAGGAGTCTACGGACAACGACGGCTCTTCGGCTTAGAAATGGAGATGAGCACCAACCCCCAGAATCATACATGACTGGGATTAATGTCCAAGGAAAACGTTTACCCTTGACCTTAACTACCACCAATTCCTCAATACTTTATTTCCCATACCACCATTCTTCGCCACAGCAACGCGTGGCCGGGCACAGCTAGTATTATATATCAGGCATGGTAAAACTTTTAGACCAACATAAACTCAACACAAACAAAATAAAAAACACAATCAAAGCACCTCCTGAGTGGCGGGAGGGAAATAAGGTTTTGGAAGTAAAGAAAGTGAGGGGGAAAGGATCTGGGTGGTAAGGAAGATGACGGAAAAAAGACTTTTGGGGATGACGGAGGCAAGGAAAAAAGGCTTTTGGTGGCAAGGGAGTGGAGAAGGCTTTTGAGAGTAAGGGAGGCGTGAAGAGGAAGGAGGAGCAAGAAGTAAAGCTTGGAGGGGAATGGAGATGAGGATGGAGGAGAAGGAGAAGGAGAGTACGGAGCCCATTGGTATGCTTCATGGAGCACCAAGGACTCCCTGGAGCACACTTTGAGAACCACTGCTTTAAGGTCCTGAACTGTAGACAACTAGATGTTTGATTTTTGGGCAAGGTCCTGGAGAGGGTGGTTGCTTCTCAGCTCCAGGAATTCTTGGTTGAGACCGATTATCTGGATTCGTCACAGTCTGGCTTCAGGCCTGGTTATGGGACTGAAACGGCTTTGGTCGCCTTGGTGGATGACCTCCGCAGAGAACTAGATAGGGGGAGTGCATCCCTTCTGGTTCTCCTGGACCTCTCAGCAGCTTTCGATACCATCGACCATGGTATCCTTCTGGGGCGGCTCTCGGGAATGGGTCTTGGGGGCATTGCTTTGCAGTGGCTCCGCTCCTTCCTGGAGGGTCGTTCCCAGATGGTGAAGCTGGGGGACACCTGCTCGGACCCCTGGCCTTTGACCTGTGGGGTTCCGCAAGGTTCCATTCTGTCCCCCATGCTTTTCAACATCTACATGAAACCGTTGGGAGAGGTCATCCGGGGTTTTGGAGTTCGGTGCCATCTCTATGCAGATGACACCCAACTCTACTACTCTTTTCCACCAAACTCCAAGGAAGCCGCTCAGACCCTAACGGGATTTCTAACGGGAGCCGGCTATAGGGAGCACACAATGCCCCTATTAAAGCAGCTCCACTGGCTGCCGATAAACTGCCGGGCCCAATTCAAGGTGCAGGTTTTGACCTCTAAAGCCCTACACGGCTCGGGCCCTACCTATCTCCGTGATCGCATCTCCTCCTATGAGCCAGTGCGGACCTTGAGATCTTCCGGGGAGGCTCTTCTCGCGCTCCCACCACCGTCTCAAGTGCGGCTGGTGGGGACAAGGGAACGAGCCTTCTCGGCAGTGGCCCCCCGGCTCTGGAATGCACTGCCAAAAGAGATCAGGCAATCCCCTACATTATCCAATTTCCGTAAGGAACTGAAGACCTGGTGGTGTCGGCAGGTTTTTGAGTAATTACATTGGACTACCGCCGATTTCTGAGCCTGAATATATTGCACAAGATTTCCCTAGCCTAAAATGATACATTTTAATATATTGGTTTTATGGTTCCCGTCCCCTTGATCTGGTCATGTAAGTGTGATTTATTGTTATAACTGTATATTTTACTTTGTTTAATAATGTGTACTATGTTGTTATGTAATGTTTGTGTTGCTTTTATGACTGTAAACCGCCCTGAGTCCCATCCGGGAGATAGGGCGGTATATAAAAAAAGTGTATTATTATTATTATTATTATTATTATTATTATTATTATTATTATTATTATGTTGTCTGCTTTCTAATTATCTACAACTCACGGCAATCCTATCATAGTGTTTTCTTCATAGATTTATTTAAAGAAGGTTTGCCATTGTCTTCCTCTGAATCTGGGATTATATGTGATTTGTTCAAAACCATATAGTGAAGTTTTCATGGGTGACTGGGATTCAAGCATTAGTCTCATAGGATCTTTTAGTCCAACATTGAACACCACATCACACTGCCTTAAGTAGCATAGTGATCCTAAAACTGGGAGACGAGGTCCAAAATATCTGGAGGACCAAAGTACTGGCGTAATGAAACAGAGCTTGAAGGACTGAGTCCTAAAACATTTTGATATGCATAATCTAGGACATCTTTGTCCTCTCCATCACCCCTTGGACTTCTCTGAGCCCTCCAAGTTTATTGAAAGTGCCTGAAAAAGCTAAAGAAGAAATGGATATTCCCAGGAACTCTCTGTTGTTCTGAGCTATCACAGCTGAAATAAATATTTGGAAGTCTCTTGGTCTTGAGTGGACACAAACTGTTGCAAAAGAGGTCATGCTTATCAAATTTGCAAATGACACCAAATTGGAAGGGATAGCTTTCCCACTGCACAGAATCCAAAATGACATTCAAAGACTAGAAATCTGGGCCGAGACTAACAAAATGAACTTCAACAGAGAAAAATGTAACGTCCTATATTTAGGCAGGAAAAAAAATGAAATGCACAGATACAGAATGGGTGACACCAAGCTTGAAAAAAATACACGTGAAAGCCATTTAAGAATTTAAGGTAGACCACAAGTTGAATAAGAGTCACCAGTGTTATGAGGCAGCTACAAAATCCAATGTGATTCTAGGTTGCGTAAACAGGGATATAATGTCTGGTTTGAAGGTAGTAATAGTCCCACTCTATTCTGCTTTGGTCAGATCTCACCTGGAATACTCTGTCCAGTTCTAGGTGCCACAATTGAAGACAAACTGGAACTTGTTCAGAAGAGGATTATCAAAATAATAGAAGGTCTGGAAGCCAAGCACTATGGAGAGTGTATTAGGGAGCTGGAAATGTTTAACTTGGAGAAAAGAAGCCATGTTTAAATATTTGAAAGGGGGCAAATGTGTTATCTACTGCTCCAGGGCCCTTCCACACACCATATATCCCAATAAATCAAGGCAGAATCACATTGGATTTTGTAGCTGCCTCATAATACTGTTGACTCTTATTCAATTTGTGTCTACCTTAGATTCTTAAATAGCTTTCACATGTATTGTTTTCAAGCTTGGTGTCACCTATTCTATATCTGTGCATTTCATTTTTTCCTACCTAAATATAGGAGCATACATTTTTCTCTGTTGAACTGGGTTATCTAAGTCCACACTGCCATATATTCCAGTGGGATTTTATTCAGCTGTGTGGAAAGGGCCCCAGAGACTAGAACACGGAGCAATGGATTCACAAACTGCAGGGAAAGATATTCCACCTAAAGATAATGAAGAACATCCTGACAGTAAAAGCTGTTCCGCAGTGGAATATTAGCTGCCTTTGAATATGGTGGAGGTTTTTAAGCAGAGGATGAATGGCCATCTGTCTGCAGTGCTTTGGTTGTGTGCTTCTGCATGACAGGGGATGTACTGGATGATCCGTGTGATCTCTTCCAACTTTGTGATTCTATGACTTTTAGAGTAGAATATGGTTCTGTATAGTATTAAAGAGATTCACAGTTTCGATCTTTAGGAAGGCTGTGATGTCTTTAGGAAGACGATGATGGTAGCTGGATTCTAGTGGAACTTCACTTGTAGTTTATCTAAACTTGTTTCTATTAGAGTGGCGTTCCAGTTGCTAAACTTTCTAGCAAATCCCATTATCTTATCTTTCCAATGCAAGGATGGGATAAAGGGTTTAGAGATATGTGCATGACCTCCTGCCTGGTTAATCTGCTATGCTCCTCATACACAGGATGTGATTTCCCAAAAGGGAAATCGTTGCACAGGCCCATTGCACACAAATGCACACATGACGCATGTGGTCTAGAACTCTGAGGGACGCTCGTGCTTTCAGCCTGAATCTGGTGACAACAACGCAGGAAGACGAAAGATGATTCAGCAGATTCATATCCAAATTTCCCGTCTTACTTTCTTCTAAAGCTATTGCTTGCAAGACATCTGTTCTATATTTTGGAATGCATCAGTCTGGCATATTTCAAGCGCTGAGCGAAAGGCTAGCTTTTTCTGTCTATTTCTACAAGAGTTATACTGAAAGGAGAGAAACTGCATGGAAAGGAGACCAGAAGAGCAGCTCCTTAAACATTTCTTCCCAAGTACAAGTCTGCATTCATTGGGATCGCCACAAAAGAGGAGAATTTGCGAATGAAAAAGAATGCATTTTTAATCCCCCCCCCCCACAAACAAAAGCAGTACTGAGGAAGAAATGGACCCAAAAGGGCATCTAGCCTAACCCCTTTCTGTAAAGCTGGAAGACACAGTCAAAGCACCATTGGTTGACCATTCAGCATCCATTTAAAAACCTCCAGACAGGTTTAATCACTACAGAAGTGAAGTGCTGACGCTGTTCAAGTGTAGGTACTGTTATAACATTTATAATTTGCTTAATTTGCTGACTGGCTTGCAGTAATTACCACCAAAATGGATAGGTTTCTAATTAAAAAAACAAAATCTGTTGACAATGATGTTTGTGAAGAACCATGGAGAGCTGCCATAGAGGAAACAACACAAGAATCAACTGTAGGACATAAGAAGTGTAAAGGAAGATATTTCAAACCTCATTTAAACAGTAAAGGTTATATGAAACACACACACATATAGTATGATACTCTTATAAGGGCTTTAACCCCCAGCTAATCTGAATTACAGTGTCATGAAAGGATGCGTGTCTAAAAAGCATGGCAGCAACATGAAAACTTAGAGCCATCTCAGAAATTGTTGGAAACTCTATCCTAATTCCAAGCAAAATTCATTTAGCAATTCTTTTGAGAAAACTTGAGTTTTAAACCTCTGTCTCTTGAATATTAGACAAATTCTTCCTGATGTTGATGACTGACATTTTTGGTTTCAGTTGAGTATGATTTAGGAACTCAACCAAGGTGGCATTTAGAAAACATTTACTGTTTCAAAATATTTTGGAAACCCAACATAGTGTTAGGTAGGTAAAGATTTTCCCCTGACGTTAAGTCCAGTCATGACCGACTCTGGAGGTTGGTGCTCATCTCCATTTCTAAGCTGAAGAGCCAGCGTTGTCCATAGACACCTCCGAGGTCATGTGACCGGCATGACTGCATGGAGCGCCATTACCTTCCCGCTGGAGCTGTACCTATTGATCTACTCACATTGGCATGTTTTCGAAACTGCTAGGTTGGCAGGAGCTGGGGCTAACAGCGGGCGCTCATTCTGCTCCCGGGATTTGAACCGGGCATCTTTTGGTCCACAAGTTCAGCAGCTCAGCGCTTTAACGCACTGTGCCACCAGGAGCCCTTACATAGCAGTTTTAGTAACATAGCGTTACGGCAACCCAAAGTTTAAGAAGCTTTGTTCTATGCTAGTGCTCCCCCGGAAGACACAGGTCCGCAGTCTGGGGGTCCTCCTGGACTCAGTGTTGACGCTTGATTCTCAGGTGCACAAGTCTGCCCCTCCCATGCAATCCCAAACAGCCCCACTCCCTTGCCTAACTGCTTTGATATGTGATTATTTTTTTAAAAAATTAAATTGTTTGGCTTTTGCTATGTATTTTAATGTTGTAACTTGTACTATTTTATTTATATGTCAACTGTTGTTCTTAGGTCTTTGTCCCCATGTGAGCCGCCCCGAGTCCCCTCGGAGAAATGGAGGCAGCATATAAGAAATAAATTATTATTATTATTATTTTATTATGACACAGCAAACAAGATAGATATGCTGGATTTCGTATCACAAAACCACAAGTCAAACACTTCCCAAGTGTCTAGGACTGTGTGATGTATTTTTGGATGAAGCACGCAGATCCCAGCAGGGTGGCCTTTTACAGTTGGCAGATCGTAATTTTGTCAATGTCTATTGTTTCCAAATGCCGGCTGAGATCTTTTGGTACGGCACCCAGTGTGCCCATCACCACCGGGACCACCTGTACTGGTTTCTGCCAGAGTCTTTGAAGTTCAATCTTGAGGTCCTGATAGCGGCTGAGTTTTTCCTGTTGTTTTTTGTCAATGTGACTGTTACCTGGTATGGCAACATCAATGATCCAAACCTTTTTCTTTTCCACAACTGTGATGTCTGATGTGTTGTGTTCCAGAACTTTGTCAGTCTGGATTCGGAAGTCCCACAGTATCTTTGCGTGCTCATTCTCCAATACTTTTGCAGGTTTGTGATCCCACCAATTCTTTACTGCCAGGAGGTGGTAATTTATGCTGCTGCTGCTGCTGCTGCTGCTGATGATGATGATGATGATGATGATGATGATGATTATTATTATTATTATTATTATTCAGAAATGGTTTGTAATGGCATTCCTCTGAGGTTTCCATGGCTGAGTGGGGATTTGAACTCAAGTCTCCAGAGTCTCCAGATGTTATCTCATGGGGTAGCAATTTGAAAACATGCAAATGTGAGTAGATCAATAGGTACCACTTTGGCGGGAAGGTAACGGTGCTCCATGCAGTCATGCAGGCCACATGACCTTGGAGGTGTCTACGGACATCATCAGCTCTTCAGCTTAGAAATGGAGATGAGCATCACTCGCCAGAGTCAGATTCGACTAGACTTAATGGCAAGGGGAAACCATGCTCTATAGCAGTGGTTCTCAACCTGTGGTCCCCAGGTTATTTTGGCCTACAACTCCCAGAAATCCCAGTCAGTTTATCAGCTGTTAGGGTTTTTGGGACTTGAAAGCCAAAAACATCCAAGGACCATAGGTTGAGAAACACTACTCTAAAGTGTTATAAAGGAAATAGTTTCATTCCTCATTCCTCATCATACGGTGTCTTTTCTGGCTGGTTTTACTAAAATTGGCTGTATTCAGATTTATCACATGAGAATAGCAAAACAATATAATAAGAAGAACGGAATTATATATAAATGTCTCCAACTCAAGGGACAGGAAGTCACCAAATTGGGGGGGGGGGGTGGGAGAAGGGAAGGGTATAACCAAAAATGGATATTGTATCAATATTAGCGAGTGTTGTATTGGTTTATGTATACATACATATATACATATTTGTTTCATTTTTTATGAATATGTAAATTGAAAAAAAAAACAAATTATGGAAGTAATGGGGCGGGGGCTGCATGGGATAATGTCCATAGTCTAACACTCAAATCACTACAACAAACTTTAATAGAGAAGCAATACTGATGTAAATCTAAATCCCCCAATTCCAGTAAATAATTCAAGGCCTTCTGATTTTGATCAAGACCATGTCAGAGGCAAAAGAATCATACCCACTACTCTGTATGCCACAGTTTTGATCTTGTTTAAGATTAAAATCTGAGATAGTGACTGTTTAATGGGAAAACCAGCATGGAAGGAACATTCACTTGATTAATGTCATGTGTGCTTTGGCTGGACACTAACCTCTATTGAAATTAACAAAATTTCCTGTCTAATGCTACGTGGATTCCTTTGAATATTGGGAAACATCCAAACAGCTGCAGAAATTGATGCAAGGCTTATGAGAGCATTTGCTAGGCTCAAAAATCAAGCCACTGAACATAATAATATGTAACAAACCATATGTAAGAAACCATATTTCTAAGGTATACATTCTCAGGAATTTCTTTTTTTTTTAAAGCAAGAACACGCTTCATGAGAAGTCAAAGATTAATTTAAGTCCTATGAATTTAGTTGAGAGTGGATCTGTCGATTTTACTTCAATATAAACACATTCAAAACTGCATGCATGATTAGGAACCACCAGAAAGCAATGCTATGCAAATGTCAAAGACTTAGGTGGTCTTGTTATCGAACACAACCACCCCCACCCGTAATAAAATACTCTTTGAGCATTCATACTGTGCAAATGTTCCTTTTGTGCAGATTTAATAAATGCTTCTGTCTTTTGCCTTCCACTGGTGAGATTCCTGATTTCCATCTTGAAACATTCTCGGTTAGCTAAGCTTGCCAGGCATCCCTCGGTATTCACGGGTCCTTAAAAAAACCTCACATTTCTGGCATCAGTCTTAGTTCTATGCTGAAATGTGAGGCGACCAAAAGGGGAAGAAACAGAGTTTAAAAACTATTTTCTTTACCATTTTTTTTTCGTGTCAGGAGCAACCGGAATTGCTTCTGGAGTGAGAGAATTGGCCGTCTGCAAGGACGTTGCCCAGGGGGACGCCCGGATGTTTTGATGTTTTTACCATCCTTGTGGGAGGCTTCTCTCATGTCCCCGCATGGAGCTGGAGCTGATAGAGGGAGCTCATCCACACTCTCCCCAGGTGGGATTCGAACCTGGCAGCTTTCAGGTCAGTAACCCAACCTTCAAGTCACTTAGTCCACTACGCCATCTGGGGGCTTTACCATTATCTAGAATTATGTCTGTGTCCTTCCCTCCTTTCTCTGGGCCTGCCTGACCAAAATATTTGGGCATCTGAGACAAAAAATACACCATGTGTTGCTTCCTGGAAGTAAAAAATACAATTGCAAGCATTGCAATCAATTTATTAATGTTCCGACCAATGGTCATATGCATTTACAAAAACAACATCAAACAAACATCTATAGAAAGCACTGTAAAATCCAACAGTTAAAAGTAGGATGCAAGCAGGATAAAACAGAGCATGCAAAATATACATTGTGAGGTGCAGCAGCACAAGTGCAACATGTGCTGGAAACTGCACAATTACCGGTAAAATACCGTGTTTCCCCGAAAATAAGACAGTGTCTTATATAAATTTTTGCTCCCAAAGATGCTCTAGGTCTTATTTTCAGGGGATGTCTTATTTTTCCATGAAGAAGAATTCACATTTATTGTTGAATTAAAAAAATGAACATTTATTATATACTTTACAGTAGTTGTCATCACAAACAAGCATAACCAGACAAACTGTGAATCCTATCAAGAATTTCTTGTTACTACCATTATTTCCATGTACAACAATCTATGGTACGTACATTTACCAAACCTGCATATGCTCTGGTGTTCTGTTCGGCGGGCATGCTTCCAAACACAAACGGTGCTAGGTCTTACTTTCGGGGGAGGCCTTATATTTAGCAATTCAGCAAAACCTCTACTAGGTCTTATTTTCTGAGGATGTCTTATTTTAGGGGAAACAGGGTACCAATATATACGATCAGTCATTTTTAAAAAAAAACATAAGTAACAATATCAACCAAGCATCTATAGAAACACTGTAAAATTCCACAGTTAAAAGCAGGATGCATGGAGTATAAAACAGAGCTTGCAAAATATAACCGGTAAAAAGCCAGTATAAAATATCAGTCACGTTAAAAACTAGATAAAAGCATCCCCGGTGCAGTCGACTGCAATGTCCACAATCAGTCTTGCTCTGATTTTATTTGCTGCCATGGTTTGATGTAATTAAACTACATCAAACAATTTAAAATTGCTGCTCTTTTGTGCAACTTCCTATAGGAAAGAGCTTTATGCCCAAAGGCTCCACACAGTTCAGATTATTGTATAGTAAGCCCGTATAGTGGGCTGCTTTGCCTATCGTATGCTGCTTGCTCGTCACTTTCAACATGGAGCCCATTAGATGATGCATAGCAATCAGAGTATGCCACCCCTGTGGCAACATGGGTGACTTTCCAAGTTGCCTTAGGAGCAGTGGGGG